>NC_070595.1:3352500-3357500 GCF_027409825.1 Scomber japonicus | reverse complement strand
TAGATACTTAGATAGATAGATCGATAGATAGATAGAATGATAGATAGATAGATTGATAGATACTTAGATAGATAGATAGATAGATAGATAGATAGATAGATAGATAGATAGATAGATAGATAGATAGATAGATAGATAGATAGACTAACAGATAGATAGATAGATAGATAGATAGATAGATAGAATGATAGATACTTAGATAGATAGATCGATAGATAGATAGAATGATAGATAGATAGATTGATAGATACTTAGATAGATAGATAGATAGATAGATAGATAGATAGATAGATAGATAGATAGATAGATAGATAGATAGATAGATAGATAGATAGATAGATAGATAGATAGATAGATAGATAGATAGATACACATTTATGTTTGTGTGTCTCTGTGCGTGTGTGAAAGTCTGCCAGGTGCTATTCAAAGTAAAGATTTGAGAATTAATAATAATTTAGTTTTATGAAATTTAGCTAGATAGATAGATAGATAGATAGATAGATAGATAGATAGATAGATAGATAGATAGATAGATAGATAGATAGATAGATAGATAGATAGATACACATTTATGTTTGTGTGTCTCTGTGCGTGTGTGAAAGTCTGCCAGGTGCTATTCAAAGTAAAGATTTGAGAATTAATAATAATTTAGTCTTATAAAATTTAGCTAGATAGATAGATAGATAGATAGATAGATAGATAGATAGATAGATAGATAGATAGATAGATAGATAGATAGATAGATAGATAGATAGATGGATAGATAGATAGATAGATAGATAGATAGATACACATTTATGTTTGTGTGTCTCTGTGTGTGTGTGAAAGTCTGCCAGGTGCCTTTCAAAGTAAAGATTAAAGAAATAATAATCATTTAGTCTAATGAAATTAACATAGACAGATAGATAGATATATAGATAGATAGATAGATAGATAGATAGATAGATAGATAGATAGATAGATAGATAGATAGATAGATAGATAGATAGATAGATAGATTGTTTGATACTCATTTTTGTGTATGTGTCTGTGTCTGTATGTAGGTCTGCCAGGTGCCTTTCAAAGTAAAGATTTGAGAATTAATAATCATTTAGATTAATATAGATATATAGATGAGATAGATGAGATAGATAGATAGATTGATAGATTGATAGATTGATAGATAGATAGATAGATAGATAGATAGATAGATAGATAGATAGTTTGATACTCATTTTTGTGTGTGTGTCTGTGTGTGTGTGTGTGAAGGTCTGCCAGGTGCCTTTCAAAGTAAAAATTTCCAATGGAGAATCATGCCTATATTGTTTCGGGAATAACTTTGGGAAAAATTGGAATTTCAACACCAAAAGTCATAGCACCCATCCCCCGATCGAGCCGCACATTTTGATGTATATATTGTCGGGGTTTTCTCAAAGCTGTGGGAGGAGTTACGCGCCGAAATTTGGCAAAAGAGAATTGTAAAGTAAACACTAGAAAATTCCAGGGAAATTTTGAGTGCCACGGGGCTACTGCCGGGACGAGTACAGCAAAGAGTAGAACACAGAGCACAAGGCAGTAGGAACATGCACTAACTCTATGCACGACACTACAGCACACACACACACACACACACACACACACCATACCTGCCTGGCCTGCATTTGAGCAGTAAGAGTGTCAATAACTGACACTTCCACTCTAACTTTGAAGAAAAAGTGATTTCCACTCCTCGTTTGACTGCTCATAGTTTGAAAAGTTTACATGCTATGTAAAAACAGTTTAGTGTTGTGAAGAGAGCACAAGTCTTCCTTCGTTTTAAAGTTTGAATCACATTTCTATGTGCAAGTATGAGAGAGCTAGGTGATTCTGAAAAAAGATGACATTTTGTGTTCAAAAAGAAATTCCCATTCATTTCCAATGGAGAATCATGCCTATTTTGTTTTGGGAATAACTTTGGGAAACTTTGGAATTTCAACACCAAAAGTCATAGCACCCCTCCCCCGATTGAGCCGCACGTTTTGATGTATATATTGTTGGGGTTTTCTCAAAGCTGCGGGACGAGTTACGCGCCGAAATATGGCAAAAGAGAATTGTAAAGTAAACACTAGAAAATTCCAGGGAAATTTTGAGTGCCACGGGGCTACTGCCGGGATGAGTACAGCAGAGAGTAGCACACAGAGCACAAGGCAGTAGGAACATGCATTAACTCTGTGCCCGACACTACAGCATTTGACGCTTCACACATACCCTGTATTAGCACACAACATAGTGTGTACAAACACTCACACACAAAGACACACACAAAGACACACACATACCTGCCTGGCCTGCATTTGAGCAGTAAGACTGTCAATAACTGACGCTTCCACTCTAACTTTGAAAAAAAAGTGATTTCCACTCCTCGTTTGACTGCTCATAGTTTGAAAAGTTTACATGTTATGTAAAAACAGTTTAGTGTTTTGGAGAGAGCACAAGTTTTCCTCCGTTTTAAAGTTTGAATCACATTTCTATGTGCAAGTATGAGAGAGCTAGGTGATTCTGAAAAAAGATGAAATTTTGTGTTCAAAAAGAAATTCCCATTCATTTCCAATGGAGAATCATGCCTATTTTGTTTTGGGAATAACTTTGGGAAAAATTGGAATTTCAACACCAAAAGTCATAGCACCCCTCCCCTGATCAAGCCGCAGGTTTTGATGTATATATTGTCGGGGTTTTCTCAAAACTGTGGGAGGAGTTACGCGCCGAAATTTGGCAAAAGAGAATTGTAAAGTAAACACGAGTGCAGCAAAGACTAGCACACAGAGCACAAGGCAGTAGCAACATGCACTAACTCTATGCACGACACTACAGCACTTGTATAGTGTGTACAAACACTCACACACACACACACACACACACACACACACATACCTGCCTGGCCTGCATTTGAGCAGTAAGAGTGTCAATAACTGACACTTCCACTCTAACGTTCAAGAAAAAGTGATTTCCACTCCTCGTTTGACTGCTCATACTTTTAAAAGTTTACATGTTATGTTAAAACAGTTTAGTGTTGTGAAGAGAGAACAAGTTTTCCTTCGTTTTAAAGTTTGAATCACATTTCTATGTGCAGGTATGAGAGAGCTAGTTGGCTTCGAAAAAAGATGAAATTTTGTGTTTAAAAAGAAATTCCCATTCATTTCTAATGGAGGATTATGCCTGTTTTGTTTTGGGAATAACTTTGGGAAAAATTGGAATTTCAACACCAAAAGTCATAGCACCTCTTTCCCGATCGAGCCGCACGTTTTGATGTATATATTGTTGGGGTTTTCTCAAAACTGTGGGAAGAGTTACGCGCCGAAATTTGGCAAAAGAGAATTGTAAAGTAAACACTAGAAAATTCCAGGGAAATTTTGAGTGCCACGGGGCTACTGCCGGGACAAGTACAGCAGAGAGTAGGAACATGCACTAACTCTATGCACGACACTACAGCACTTGACGCTTCACACATACCCTGTATTAGCACAGAACATAGTGTGTACAAACACTCACACACAAAGACACACACACACACACACACACACCTGCCTGGTCTACATTTGAGCAGTAAGAGTGTCAATAACTCATGCTTCCACTCTAACTTTGAAGAAAAAGTGATTTCCACTCCTCGTTTGAATGCTCATAGTTTGAAAAGTTTACATGTTATGGAAAAACAGTTTAGTGTTGTGAAGAGAGAACAAGTTGTCCTTCGTTTTAAAGTTTGAATCACATTTCTATGTGCAAGTATAAGAGAGCTAGGTGACTCTGAAAAAAGATGAAATTTTGTGTTCAAAAAGAAATTCCCATTCATTTCCAATGGAGAATTATGCCTGTTTTGTTTTGGGAATAACTTTGGGAAAAATAGGAATTTCAACACCAAAAGTCATAGCACCCCTCCCCTGATCGAGCCGCACGTTTTGATGTATATATTGTTGGGGTTTTCTCAAAGCTGCGGGACGAGTTACGCGCCGAAATATGGCAAAAGAGAATTGTAAAGTAAACACTAGAAAATTCCAGGGAAATTTTGAGTGCCACGGGGCTACTGCCGGGACGAGTACAGCAAAGAGTAGAACACAGAGCACAAGGCAGTAGGAACATGCACTAACTCTATGCACGACACTACAGCACACACACACACACACACACACACACACACACACCATACCTGCCTGGCCTGCATTTGAGCAGTAAGAGTGTCAATAACTGACACTTCCACTCTAACTTTGAAGAAAAAGTGATTTCCACTCCTCGTTTGACTGCTCATAGTTTGAAAAGTTTACATGCTATGTAAAAACAGTTTAGTGTTGTGAAGAGACCACAAGTCTTCCTTCGTTTTAAAGTTTGAATCACATTTCTATGTGCAAGTATGAGAGAGCTAGGTGATTCTGAAAAAAGATGAAATTTTGTGTTCAAAAAGAAATTCCCATTCATTTCCAATGGAGAATCATGCCTATTTTGTTTTGGGAATAACTTTGGGAAACTTTGGAATTTCAACACCAAAAGTCATAGCACCCCTCCCCCGATTGAGCCGCACGTTTTGATGTATATATTGTTGGGGTTTTCTCAAAGCTGCGGGACGAGTTACGCGCCGAAATATGGCAAAAGAGAATTGTAAAGTAAACACTAGAAAATTCCAGGGAAATTTTGAGTGCCACGGGGCTACTGCCGGGACGAGTACACGATTTATTTTTTTCTTATGAATGTACTTTATTCTCAACTTAACGTTCTTGAAAATATTAAGTTAATGTTATTATCACATTTAAGCATAAATAATATTTATTTAAACTTATAAATTAAATTCTACTTCATTTTTTCCACCGACAGGAACATCACTGTAATGAAATTATTAAGTAAATCTTCAAATCATTTATTTTAAATTACTTAGTTGTATGAAATTATATTATGTACATTTTGTTCATCTTCTACTGATAAATGTTAAATCTTTTTATAAACCACAAATCATATAACTACAATACAATACAATAAAACTATTTATTGTGTCCACA
>NC_070595.1:3335000-3350000 GCF_027409825.1 Scomber japonicus | reverse complement strand
AAAGATTTGGCTTCTGACAAGGTTCCGAACAATTGCAAACTGTGAGAAAACCGTAACTCCTGTCCAAAAACCGAAAACACCGTGAGAGACACAGAAGCCGGCAGATTCTGACAGTGTTTATTTTATTCAGATATTCCTTAAAATGAGCGAGTAAGCTCAGTGCGAACACAGAGTGAGATTCTTTTGAAATAAGAAGACGATTACATTAGGTTTAATGGGGAGCGAGACAGGTATTGCCGCCGGTCTCGGCCCCCCCGTTTAAATTTTGTGCAGATCCCGCCTGTCAAAGTCACATTTTATGAATCCCAACACCTATGTCTGCATTTTGACAAAAAATTATTTGTCTCCTTTTTACGGTTTGGCCGTGAGCTCGAGTTAAAAATAAAAATTAAGGTTATGGTTTACTGCTTCTCACACTCTAGCTAACTGCTGCTTCCACTCTAACTTTGACGAAAAAGTGATTTCCACTCCTTGTTTGACTTCTCATAGTTTGAAAAGTTTACATGTTATGTTAAAATAGTTTGTATTTGTCCAGAGAGGACAAATTTTCCTCCGTTTTGAAGTTTTAATCACGTTTCTACGTGCACGTATGAGCGAGCTAGGTGACTCTGAAAAAAGGTGAAATTTTGTGTTTTTAAAAAAAAATTCCCATTCATTTTCAATGGAGAATTATTCCCGGTTTTTTGGGAATAACTTTGGGAAACTTTGGAATTTCAACACCAAAAGTCATAGCACCCATCCCCCGATCGAGCCGCACGTTTTGATATATATATTGTCGGGGTTTTCTCAAAGCTGCGGGAGGAGTTACGCGCCGAAAAACGGCGGAAGAAGAATAAGAAAAATAATAATATTAAGTATGGAGAAGATTAATAGTTGCCTCGGGCTTCGCCCGAGGCATTCCTCTCCAGCTTCTGGAGTGGAATGCCTCGGGGCTTGAACCCCGTGGCACTAACTAGAAAATTCCAGGGAAATTTTGAGTGCCACGGGGCTACTGCCGGGATGAGTACAGCAGAGAGTAGCACACAGAGCACAAGGCAGTAGGAACATGCACTAACTCTAAGCACTACACTACAGCACTTGACGCTTCACACATACCCTGTATTAGCACACAACATAGTGTGTACAAACACTCACACACAAAGACACACACAAAGACACACACATACCTGCCTGGCCTGCATTTGAGCAGTAAGACTGTCAATAACTGACGCTTCCACTCTAACTTTGAAAAAAAAGTGATTTCCACTCCTCGTTTGACTGCTCATAGTTTGAAAAGTTTACATGTTATGTAAAAACAGTTTGGTGTTGTGAAGAGAGCACAAGTTTTCCTTCGTTTTAAAGTTTGAATCACATTTCTATGTGCAAGTATGAGAGAGCTAGGTGACTCTGAAAAAAGATGAAATTTTGTGATCAAAAAGAAATTCCCATTCATTTCCAATGGAGAATCATGCCTATTTTGTTTTGGGAATAACTTTGGGAAAAATAGGAATTTCAACACCAAAAGTCATGGCACCCATCCCCCGATCGAGCCGCACGTTTTGATGTATATATTGTCGGGGTTTTCTCAAAGCTGCGGGAGGAGTTACGCGCCGAAATATGGCAAAAGAGAATTGTAAAGTAAACACTAGAAAATTCCAGGGAAATTTTGAGTGCCACGGGGCTACTGCCGGGACGAGTACACAATTTATTTCCAGTGTTCAAAAGTCACCCTGATCATATAACACTAAGTAACTTTTACTGTGGCAGTATTAAGAACATCTTACTGGTCAGTATCAAGTGTAACAGTAGATGTAAGCAGAGAGTAGCACACAGAGCACAAGGCAGTAGCAACATGCACTAACTAAGCACTACAACACAGTATGTACTCACACACACACACGCAGGCACGCACACACACACACACACCAGCCTGCATTTGAGCAGTAAGACTGTCAGTATAATTCATATGTATATATAGAGAGAGTATCAATACTAGCTCGGCTGCTACCTCAGTTAACTGGTAAAACAGACAGACAGGTAGAATTAGCCAATCACAAAAAGGTAGGTCAGTTCAGCCAATCACAAAAAAGTAGGTCAGTTTCTGCCCAGCAACAGGTTGCCATTGTCAGCTAAGGCCCTGCGGTTGCTACGGCGATTTCAGGATCTGCCTTGAAAAATGTCTCAAAATTCTAAGAATTTGGCTTCTGACAAGGTTCCGAACAATTGTAAACTGTGAGAAAACCGTAACTCCTGTCCAAAAACCGAAAACACCGTGAGAGACACAGAAGCCGGCAGATTCTGACAGTGTTTATTTTATTCAGATATTCCTTAAAATGAGCGAGTAAGCTCAGTGTGAACACAGAGTGAGATTCTTTTGAAAAAAGATGACGATTACATTAGGTTTAATGGGCAGCGAGACAGATATTGCCGCCGGTCTCGGACCCCCCGTTTGAATTGTGTGCAGACCCCGCCTGTCAAAGTCACATTTTATGAATCCCAACACCTATGTCTATATTTTGACAAAAAATTATTTGTCTTCTTTTTACGGTTTGGCCGTGAGCTCGAGTTAAAAATAAAAATGAAGGTTATGCATTACTGCTTCTCACACTCTAGCTAACTGCCGCTTCCACTCTAACTTTGACGAAAAAGTGATTTCCACTCCTCGTTTGACTGCTCATAGTTTGAAAATTTTACATTTTATGTAAAAACAGTTCGGGATTTTTCCAGAGAGGACAAGTTTTCCTCCGTTTTAAAGTTTTAATCACGTTTCTACGTGCACGTATGAGCGAGCTACGTGACTCTGAAAAAAGGTGAAAAAAGGTGAAATTTTTGGGGTTTTTCAAAAAATTCCCATTCATTTCCAATGGAGAAATCTCCCGGTTTTTTGGGAATAACTTTGGGAAACTTTGGAATTTCAACACCAAAAGTCATAGCACCCATCCCCCGATCGAGCCGCACGTTTTGATGTATATATTGTCGGGGTTTTCTCAAAGCTGCGGGAGGAGTTACGCGCCGAAAAACGGCGGAAGAAGATGTAAGAATAAGTATGGAGAAGATTAATAGTTGCCTCGGGGCTTCGCCCCGAGGCCTTCCTCTCCAGCTTCTGGAGTGGAAGGCCTCGGAGCTAGAACCCCGTGGCACTAACTAGAAAATTCCAGGGAAATTTTGAGTGCCACGGGGCTACTGCCGGGACGAGTACAGCAGAGAGTAGCACACAGAGCACAAGGCAGTAGGAACATGCACTAACTCTGTGCCCGACACTACAGCATTTGACGCTTAACACATACCCTGTATTAGCACACAACATAGTGTGTACAAACACTCACACACAAAGACACACACAAAGACACACACATACCTGCCTGGCCTGAATTTGAGCAGTAAGACTGTCAATAACTGACGCTTCCACTCTAACTTTGAAAAAAAAGTGATTTCCACTCCTCGTTTGACTGCTCATACTTTTAAAAGTTTACATGTTATGTAAAAACAGTTTAGTGTTTTGGAGAGAGCACAAGTTGTCCTTCGTTTTAAAGTTTGAATCACATTTCTATGTGCAAGTATAAGAGAGCTAGGTGATTCTGAAAAAAGATGAAATTTTGTGTTCAAAAAGAAATTCCCATTCATTTCCAATGGAGAATCATGCCTATTTTGTTTTGGGAATAACTTTGGGAAAAATAGGAATTTCAACACCAAAAGTCATAGCACCCATCCCCCGATCGAGCCGCACGTTTTAATGTATATATTGTCGGGGTTTTCTCAAAGCTGCGGGAGGAGTTACGCGCCGAAATATGGCAAAAGAGAAATGTAAAGTAAACACTAGAAAATTCCAGGGAAATTTTGAGTGCCACGGGGCTACTGCCGGGACGAGTACAGCAGAGAGTAGCACACAGAGCACAAGGCAGTATGAACATGCACTAACTCTATGCACGACACTACAGCACACACACACACACACACACACACACAAGCCAGCATTTGAGCAGTAAGAGTGTCAATATAATTCATATGTATATATATAGAGAGAGAGTATCAATACGAGCTCAGTTAACTGGCAAAACAGACAGACAGGTAGAATTAGCCAATCACAAAAAGGTAGATCAGTTTAGCCAATCACAATAAAGTAGGTCAGATTCTGCCCAGCAACAGGTTGCCAAGGTCAGCTAAGGTTCTACGGTTG
Organism: Scomber japonicus; assembly: GCF_027409825.1. Taxonomy (NCBI): domain Eukaryota; kingdom Metazoa; phylum Chordata; class Actinopteri; order Scombriformes; family Scombridae; genus Scomber; species Scomber japonicus. Next base: position 3,345,844 of record NC_070595.1, on the reverse strand, counting down.
CTACAGCGATTTCAGGATCTACCTTGAAAAATGTCTCAAAATTCTAAAGGATTTGGCTTCTGACAAGGTCCCGAACAATTGCAAACTGTGAGAAAACCGTAACTCCTGTCCAAAAACCGAAAACACCGTGAGAGACACAGAAGCCGGCAGATTCTGACAGTGTTTATTTTATTCAGATATTCCTTAAAATGAGCGAGTAAGCTCAGTGTGAACACAGAGTGAGATTCTTTTGAAATAAGAAGACGATTACATTAGGTTTAATGGGGAGCGAGACAGGTATTGCCGCCGGTCTCGGCCCCCCCGTTTAAATTTTGTGCAGACCCCGCCTGTCAAAGTCACATTTTATGAATCTCAACACCTATGTCTACATTTTGACAAAAAATTATTTGTCTCCTTTTTACGGTTTGGCCGTGAGCTCGAGTTAAAAATAAAAATGAAGGTTATGGTTTACTGCTTCTCACACTCTAGCTAACTGCTGCTTCCACTCTAACTTTGACGAAAAAGTGATTTCCACTCCTCGTTTGACTGCTCATAGTTTGAAAAGTTTACATTTTATGTCAAAACAGTTTGGTATTTTTCCAGAGAGGACAAGTTTTCCTCCGTTTTGAAGTTTTAATCACGTTTCTACGTGCACGTATGAGCGAGCTACGTGACTCTGAAAAAAGGTGAAATTTTTGGGGGTTTTCAAAAAATTCCCATTCATTTCCAATGGAGAAATCTCCCGGTTTTTTGGGAATAACTTTGGGAAACTTTGGAATTTCAACACCAAAAGTCATAGCACCCCTCCCCCGATCGAGCCGCACGTTTTGATGTATATATTGTCGGGGTTTTCTCAAAGCTGTGGGAGGAGTTACGCGCCGAAATTTGGCAAAAGAGAATTGTAAAGTAAACACTAGAAAATTCCAGGGAAATTTTGAGTGCCACGGGGCTACTGCCGGGACGAGTACAGCAGAGAGTAGCACACAGAGCACAAGGCAGTAGCAACATGCACTAACTCTAAGCACTACACTACAGCACTTGACGCTTCACACATACCCTGTATTAGCACACAACATAGTGTATACAAACACACACACACACACACACACACACACACACACACACACACCTGCCTGGCCTGCATTTGAGCAGTAAGAGTGTCAATAACTAATGCTTCCACACTAACTTTGAAGAAAAAGTGATTTCCACTCCTCGTTTGACTGCTCATAGTTTGAAAAGTTTACATGTTATGGAAAAATAGTTTAGTGTTGTGAAGAGAGAACAAGTTGTCCTTTGTTTTAAAGTTTGAATCACATTTCCATGTGCAAGTATAAGAGAGCTAGGTGACTCTGAAAAAAGATGAAATTTTGTGTTCAAAAAGAAATTCCCATTCATTTCCAATGGAGAATCATGCCTGTTTTGTTTTGGGAATAACTTTGGGAAAAGTTGGAATTTTAACACCAAAAGTCATAGCACCCCTCCCCCGATCGAGCCGCACGTTTTGATGTATATATTGTTGGGGTTTTCTCAAAGCTGCGGGACGAGTTACGCGCCGAAATATGGCAAAAGAGAATTGTAAAGTAAACACTAGAAAATTCCAGGGAAATTTTGAGTGCCACGGGGCTACTGCCGGGACGAGTACATGATTTATTTCCAGTGTTCAAAAGTCACCCTGATCATATAACACTAAGTAACTTTTACTGTGGCAGTATTAAGTACATCTTACTAGTCAGTATCAAGTGTAACAGTAGATGTAAGCAGAGAGTAGCAACATGCACTAACTCTAAGCACTACACTACATCACTTTACACTTCACATATACTCTGTGATAGCACAATACAGTGTGTATTAACACAACACAAACACACACACACACACACACACACATACACACACACCTGCCTGGCCTGCATTTGAGCAGTAAGAGTGTCAATAACTAATGCTTCCACTCCAACTTTGAAGAAAAAGTGATTTCCACTCCTCGTTTCACTGCTCATAGTTTGAAAAGTTTACATGTTATGGAAAAATAGTTTAGTGTTGTGAAGAGAGAACAAGTTGTCCTTCGTTTTAAAGTTTGAATCACATTTCCATGTGCAAGTATAAGAGAGCTAGGTGACTCTGAAAAAAGATGAAATTTTGTGTTCAAAAAGAAATTCCCATTCATTTCCAATGGAGAATTATGCCTGTTTTGTTTTGGGAATAACTTTGGGAAAAATTGGAATTTCAACACCAAAAGTCATAGCACCCCTCCCCCGATCGAGCCGCACGTTTTGATGTTTATATTGTTGGGGTTTTCTCAAAGCTGCGGGACGAGTTATGCGCCGAAATATGGCAAAAGAGAATTGTAAAGTAAACACTAGAAAATTCCAGGGAAATTTTGAGTGCCACGGGGCTACTGCCGGGACAAGTACAGCAGAGAGTAGCACACAGAGCACAAGGCAGTAGCAACATGCACTAACTCTAAGCACTACACTACAGCACTTGACGCTTCACACATACCCTGTATTAGCACACAACATAGTGTATACAAACACACACACACACACACACACACACACACACACACACACCATACCTGCCTGGCCTGCATTTGAGCAGTAAGACTGTCAATAACTGACGCTTCCACTCTAACTTTGAAGAAAAAGTGATTTCCACTCCTCGTTTGAATGCTCATAGTTTGAAAAGTTTACATGTTATGTTAAAACAGTTTAGTGTTTTGGAGAGAGAACAAGTTGTCCTTCGTTTTAAAGTTTGAATCACATTTCTATGTGCAAGTATAAGAGAGCTAGGTGATTCTGAAAAAAGATGAAATTTTGTGATTAAAAAGAAATTCCCATTCATTTCCAATGGAGAATTATGCCTATTTTGTTTTGGGAATAACTTTGGGAAAAATAGGAATTTCAACACCAAAAGTCATAGCACCCGTCCCCCGATCGAGCCGCACGTTTTGATGTATATATTGTCGGGGTTTTCTCAAAACTGTGGGAGGAGTTACGCGCCGAAATTTGGCAAAAGAGAATTGTAAACTAAACACTAGAAAATTCCAGGGAAATTTTGAGTGCCACGGGGCTACTGCCGGGACGAGTACACGATTTATTTCCAGTCTTCAAAAGTCACCCTGATCATATAACACTAAGTAACTTTTACTGTGGCAGTATTAAGTACATCTTACTAGTCAGTATCAAGTGTAACAGTAGATGTAAGCAGAGAGTAGCACACAGAGCACAAGGCAGTAGCATCATGCACTAACTCTATGCACAACACTACAGCACTTGACGCTTCACACATACCCTGTATTAGCACACAACATAGTGTGTACAAACACTCACAAACAAAGACACACACACACACACACACACACACACACACACATACCTGCCTGACCTGCATTTGAGCAGTAAGAGTGTCAATAACTGATGCTTCCACTCTAACTTTGAAGAAAAAGTGACTTCCACTCCTCGTTTGACTGCTCATACTTTTAAAAGGTTACATGTTATGTAAAAACAGTTTAGTGTTGTGAAGAGAGGACAAGTTGTCCTTCGTTTTAAAGTTTGAATCACATTTCTATGTGCAAGTATAATAGAGCTAGGTGATTCTGAAAAAAGATGAAATTTTGTGTTCAAAAAGAAATTCCCATTGATTTGCAATGGAGGATTATGCCTATATTGTTTTGGGAATAACTTTGGGAAACTTTGGAATTTCAACACCAAAAGTCATAGCACCTCTTTCCCCATCGAGCCGCACGTTTTGATGTATATATTGTTGGGGTTTTCTCAAAGCTGCGGGACAAGTTACGCGCCGAAATATGGCAAAAGAGAATTGTAAAGTAAACACTAGAAAATTCCAGGGAAATTTTGAGTGCCACGGGGCTACTGCCGGGACGAGTACAGCAGAGAGTAGCAACATGCACTAACTCTATGATGATATAGTGTGTACAAACACTCACACACACACACCATACCTGCCTGGCCTGCATTTGAGCAGTAAGAGTGTCAATAACTGACACTTCCACTCTAACTTTGAAGAAAAAGTGATTTCCACTCCTCGTTTGACTGCTCATATTTTGAAAAGTTTACATGTTATGTTAAAACAGTTTAGTGTTGTGAAGAGAGAACAAGTTGTCCTTCGTTTTAAAGTTTGAATCACATTTCTATGTGCAAGTATGAGAGAGCTAGGTGATTCTGAAAAAAGATGAAATTTTGTGTTCAAAAAGAAATTCCCATTCATTTCCAATGGAGAATCATGCCTATTTTGTTTTGGGAATAACTTTGGGAAACTTTGGAATTTCAACACCAAAAGTCATAGCACCCCTCCCCCGATCGAGCCGCACGTTTTGATGTATATATTGTCGGGGTTTTCTCAAAACTGTGGGAGGAGTTACGCGCCGAAATTTGGCAAAAGAGAATTGTAAAGTAAACACTAGAAAATTCCAGGGAAATTTTGAGTGCCACGGGGCTACTGCCGGGACGAGTACAGCAGAGAGTAGCACACAGAGCACAAGGCAGTAGCAACATGCACTAACTCTAAGCACTACACTACAGCACTTGACGCTTCACACATACCCTGTATTAGCACACAACATAGTGTATACAAACACACACACACACACACACACACACACACACACATACCTGCCTGGCCTGCATTTGAGCAGTAAGACTGTCAATAACTGACGCTTGCACTCTAACTTTGAAAAAAAAGTGATTTCCACTCCTCGTTTGACTGCTCATACTTTGAAAAGTTTACATGTTATGTTAAAACAGTTTAGTGTTGTGAAGAGAGCACAAGTTTTCCTTCGTTTTAAATTTTGAATCACATTTCTATGTGCAAGTATAAGAGAGCTAGGTGATTCTGAAAAAAGATGAAATTTTGTGTTCAAAAAGAAATTCCCATTCATTTCCAATGGAGAATTATGCCTGTTTTGTTTTGGGAATAACTTTGGGAAAAATAGGAATTTCAACACCAAAAGTCATAGCACCCCTCCCCCGATCGAGCCGCACGTTTTGATGTATATATTGTTGGGGTTTTCTCAAAGCTGCGGGACAAGTTACGCGCCGAAATATGGCAAAAGAGAATTGTAAAGTAAACACTAGAAAATTCCAGGGAAATTTTGAGTGCCACGGGGCTACTGCCGGGACGAGTACAGCAGAGAGTAGCACACAGAGCACAAGGCAGTAGCAACATGCACTAACTCTAAGCACTACACTACAGCACTTGACGCTTCACACATACCCTGTATTAGCACACAACATAGTGTGTACAAACACTCACACACACACACACACACACACCTGCCTGGCCTGCATTTGAGCAGTAAGAGTGTCAATAACTAATGCTTCCACTCTAACTTTGAAGAAAAAGTGATTTCCACTCCTCGTTTCACTGCTCATAGTTTGAAAAGTTTACATGTTATGGAAAAATAGTTTAGTGTTGTGAAGAGAGAACAAGTTGTCCTTCGTTTTAAAGTTTGAATCACATTTCCATGTGCAAGTATAAGAGAGCTAGGTGACTCTGAAAAAAGATGAAATTTTGTGTTCAAAAAGAAATTCCCATTCATTTCCAATGGAGAATTATGCCTGTTTTGTTTTGGGAATAACTTTGGGAAAAATTGGAATTTCAACACCAAAAGTCATAGCACCCCTCCCCCGATCGAGCCGCACGTTTTGATGTTTATATTGTTGGGGTTTTCTCAAAGCTGCGGGACGAGTTACGCGCCGAAATATGGCAAAAGAGAATTGTAAAGTAAACACTAGAAAATTCCAGGGAAATTTTGAGTGCCACGGGGCTACTGCCGGGACGAGTACAGCAGAGAGTAGGAACATGCATTAACTCTATGCACGACACTACAGCACTTGACGCTTCACACATACCCTGTATTAGCACACAACATAGTGTGTACAAAGACACACACACACACACACACACACACACACACACACACACACCTGCCTGGCCTGCATTTGAGCAGTAAGAGTGTCAATAACTGATGTTTCCACTCTAACTTTCAAGAAAAATTGACTTCCACTCCTCGTTTGACCGATCATACTTTTAAAAGTTTACATGTTATGTTAAAACAGTTTAGTGTTGTGAAGAGAGCACAAGTTTTCCTTCGTTTTAAAGTTTGAATCACATTTCTATGTGCAGGTATGAGAGAGCTAGGTGACTCTGAAAAAAGTTGAAATTTTGTGTTCAAAAAGAAATTCCCTTTCTTTTCCTATGGAAAATCATGACGATTTTGTTTTGGGAATAACTTTGGGAAAAATTGGAATTTCAACACCAAAAGTCATAGCACCCCTCCCCCGATCGAGCCGCACGTTTTGATGTATATATTGTTGGGGTTTTCTCAAAACTGTGGGAGGAGTTACGCACCGAAATTTGGCAAAAGAGAATTGTAAAGTAAACACTAGAAAATTCCAGGGAAATTTTGAGTGCCACGGGGCTACTGCCGGGACGAGTACAGCAGAGAGTAGCACACAGAGCACAAGGCAGTAGCAACATGCACTAACTCTAAGCACTACACTACAGCACTTGACGCTTCACACATACCCTGTATTAGCACACAACATAGTGTGTACAAACACTCACACACACACACACACACACACCTGCCTGGCCTGCATTTGAGCAGTAAGAGTGTCAATAACTAATGCTTCCACTCTAACTTTGAAGAAAAAGTGATTTCCACTCCTCGTTTCACTGCTCATAGTTTGAAAAGTTTACATGTTATGGAAAAATAGTTTAGTGTTGTGAAGAGAGAACAAGTTGTCCTTCGTTTTAAAGTTTGAATCACATTTCCATGTGCAAGTATAAGAGAGCTAGGTGACTCTGAAAAAAGATGAAATTTTGTGTTCAAAAAGAAATTCCCATTCATTTCCAATGGAGAATTATGCCTGTTTTGTTTTGGGAATAACTTTGGGAAAAATTGGAATTTCAACACCAAAAGTCATAGCACCCCTCCCCCGATCGAGCCGCACGTTTTGATGTTTATATTGTTGGGGTTTTCTCAAAGCTGCGGGACGAGTTACGCGCCGAAATATGGCAAAAGAGAATTGTAAAGTAAACACTAGAAAATTCCAGGGAAATTTTGAGTGCCATGGGGCTACTGCCGGGACGAGTACAGCAGAGAGTAGGAACATGCATTAACTCTATGCACGACACTACAGCACTTGACGCTTCACACATACCCTGTATTAGCACACAACATAGTGTGTACAAAGACACACACACACACACACACACACACACACACACACACACCTGCCTGGCCTGCATTTGAGCAGTAAGAGTGTCAATAACTGATGTTTCCACTCTAACTTTCAAGAAAAATTGACTTCCACTCCTCGTTTGACCGATCATACTTTTAAAAGTTTACATGTTATGTTAAAACAGTTTAGTGTTGTGAAGAGAGCACAAGTTTTCCTTCGTTTTAAAGTTTGAATCACATTTCTATGTGCAGGTATGAGAGAGCTAGGTGACTCTGAAAAAAGTTGAAATTTTGTGTTCAAAAAGAAATTCCCTTTCTTTTCCTATGGAAAATCATGACGATTTTGTTTTGGGAATAACTTTGGGAAAAATTGGAATTTCAACACCAAAAGTCATAGCACCCCTCCCCCGATCGAGCCGCACGTTTTGATGTATATATTGTTGGGGTTTTCTCAAAACTGTGGGAGGAGTTACGCGCCGAAATTTGGCAAAAGAGAATTGTAAAGTAAACACTAGAAAATTCCAGGGAAATTTTGAGTGCCACGGGGCTACTGCCGGGACGAGTACAGCAGAGAGTAGCACACAGAGCACAAGGCAGTAGCAACATGCACTAACTCTAAGCACTACACTACAGCACTTGACGCTTCACACATACCCTGTATTAGCACACAACATAGTGTGTACAAACACTCACACACACACACACACACACACCTGCCTGGCCTGCATTTGAGCAGTAAGAGTGTCAATAACTAATGCTTCCACTCTAACTTTGAAGAAAAAGTGATTTCCACTCCTCGTTTCACTGCTCATAGTTTGAAAAGTTTACATGTTATGGAAAAATAGTTTAGTGTTGTGAAGAGAGAACAAGTTGTCCTTCGTTTTAAAGTTTGAATCACATTTCCATGTGCAAGTATAAGAGAGCTAGGTGACTCTGAAAAAAGATGAAATTTTGTGTTCAAAAAGAAATTCCCATTCATTTCCAATGGAGAATTATGCCTGTTTTGTTTTGGGAATAACTTTGGGAAAAATTGGAATTTCAACACCAAAAGTCATAGCACCCCTCCCCCGATCGAGCCGCACGTTTTGATGTTTATATTGTTGGGGTTTTCTCAAAGCTGCGGGACGAGTTACGCGCCGAAATATGGCAAAAGAGAATTGTAAAGTAAACACTAGAAAATTCCAGGGAAATTTTGAGTGCCACGGGGCTACTGCCGGGACGAGTACAGCAGAGAGTAGCACAGAGAGCACAAGGCAGTAGCAACATGCACTAACTCTAAGCACTACACTACAGCACTTGACGCTTCACACATACCCTGTATTAGCACACAACATAGTGTATACAAACACTCACACACACACACACACACACACACACCATACCTGCCTGGCCTGCATTTGAGCAGTAAGAGTGTCAATAACTAATGCTTCCACTCTAACTTTGAAGAAAAAGTGATTTCCACTTCTCGTTTGAATGCTCATAGTTTGAAAAGTTTACATGTTATGTTAAAACAGTTTAGTGTTGTGAAGAGAGCACAAGTTGTCCTCCGTTTTAAAGTTTGAATCACATTTCTATGTGCAAGTATGAGAGAGCTAGGTGATTCTGAAAAAAGATGAAATTTTGTGTTCAAAAAGAAATTCCCATTCATTTTCAATGGAGAATCATGCCTATTTTGTTTTGGGAATAACTTTGGGAAAAATTGGAATTTCAACACCAAAAGTCATAGCACCCCTCCCCCGATCGAGCCGCACGTTTTGATGTTTATATTGTTGGGGTTTTCTCAAAGCTGCGGGACGAGTTACGCGCCGAAATATGGCAAAAGAGAATTGTAAAGTAAACACTAGAAAATTCCAGGGAAATTTTGAGTGCCACGGGGCTACTGCCGGGACGAGTACAGCAGAGAGTAGGAACATGCACTAACTCTATGCACGACACTACAGCACTTGACGCTTCACACATACCCTGTATTAGCACACAACATAGTGTGTACAAAGACACACACACACACACACACACACACACACACACCTGCCTGGCCTGCATTTGAGCAGTAAGAGTGTCAATAACTGATGTTTCCACTCTAACTTTCAAGAAAAATTGACTTCCACTCCTCGTTTGACCGATCATACTTTTAAAAGTTTACATGTTATGTTAAAACAGTTTAGTGTTGTGAAGAGAGCACAAGTTTTCCTTCGTTTTAAAGTTTGAATCACATTTCTATGTGCAGGTATGAGAGAGCTAGGTGACTCTGAAAAAAGTTGAAATTTTGTGTTCAAAAAGAAATTCCCTTTCTTTTCCTATGGAAAATCATGACGATTTTGTTTTGGGAATAACTTTGGGAAAAATTGGAATTTCAACACCAAAAGTCATAGCACCCCTCCCCCGATCGAGCCGCACGTTTTGATGTATATATTGTTGGGGTTTTCTCAAAACTGTGGGAGGAGTTACGCACCGAAATTTGGCAAAAGAGAATTGTAAAGTAAACACTAGAAAATTCCAGGAAAATTTTGAGTGCCACGGGGCTACTGCCGGGACGAGTACAGCAGAGAGTAGCACACAGAGCACAAGGCAGTAGCAACATGCACTAACTCTAAGCACTACACTACAGCACTTGACGCTTCACACATACCCTGTATTAGCACACAACATAGTGTGTACAAACACTCACACACACACACACACACACACCTGCCTGGCCTGCATTTGAGCAGTAAGAGTGTCAATAACTAATGCTTCCACTCTAACTTTGAAGAAAAAGTGATTTCCACTCCTCGTTTCACTGCTCATAGTTTGAAAAGTTTACATGTTATGGAAAAATAGTTTAGTGTTGTGAAGAGAGAACAAGTTGTCCTTCGTTTTAAAGTTTGAATCACATTTCCATGTGCAAGTATAAGAGAGCTAGGTGACTCTGAAAAAAGATGAAATTTTGTGTTCAAAAAGAAATTCCCATTCATTTCCAATGGAGAATTATGCCTGTTTTGTTTTGGGAATAACTTTGGGAAAAATTGGAATTTCAACACCAAAAGTCATAGCACCCCTCCCCCGATCGAGCCGCACGTTTTGATGTTTATATTGTTGGGGTTTTCTCAAAGCTGCGGGACGAGTTACGCGCCGAAATATGGCAAAAGAGAATTGTAAAGTAAACACTAGAAAATTCCAGGGAAATTTTGAGTGCCACGGGGCTACTGCCGGGACGAGTACAGCAGAGAGTAGGAACATGCATTAACTCTATGCACGACACTACAGCACTTGACGCTTCACACATACCCTGTATTAGCACACAACATAGTGTGTACAAAGACACACACACACACACACACACACACACACACACACACACCTGCCTGGCCTGCATTTGAGCAGTAAGAGTGTCAATAACTGATGTTTCCACTCTAACTTTCAAGAAAAATTGACTTCCACTCCTCGTTTGACCGATCATACTTTTAAAAGTTTACATGTTATGTTAAAACAGTTTAGTGTTGTGAAGAGAGCACAAGTTTTCCTTCGTTTTAAAGTTTGAATCACATTTCTATGTGCAGGTATGAGAGAGCTAGGTGACTCTGAAAAAAGTTGAAATTTTGTGTTCAAAAAGAAATTCCCTTTCTTTTCCTATGGAAAATCATGACGATTTTGTTTTGGGAATAACTTTGGGAAAAATTGG
>NC_070595.1:3312500-3330000 GCF_027409825.1 Scomber japonicus | reverse complement strand
ATAGCACCCATCCCCCGATCGAGCCGCACGTTTTGATGTATATATTGTCGGGATTTTCTCAAAGCTGCGGGAGGAGTTACGCGCCGAAAAACGGCGGAAGAAGAATAAGAAAAAGAAAAAAAATAATATTAAGTATGGAGAAGATTAATAGTTGCCTCGGGGCTTTGCCCCGAGGCCTTCCTCTCCAGCTTCTGGAGTGGAAGGCCTCGGAGCTAGAACCCCGTGGCACTAACTAGAAAATTCCAGGGAAATTTTGAGTGCCCCGGGGCTACTGCCGGGACGAGTACACGATTTATTTCCAGTGTTCAAAAGTCACCCTGATCATATAACACTAAGTAACTTTTACTGTGGCAGTATTAAGTACATCTTACTGGTCAGTATCGAGTGTAACAGTAGATGTAAGCAGAGAGTAGCACACAGAGCACAAGGCAGTAGCAACATGCACTAACTCTAATCACTACAACACAGTGTGTACACACACACACACACACACACACACACACACACACACACACACACACACACACACACACACCAGCCTGCATTTGAGCAGTAAGACTGTCAGTATAATTCATATGTATATATAGAGACAGAGTATCAATACTAGCTCGGCCACTACCTCAGTTAACTGGCAAAACAGACAGACAGGTAGAATTAGCCAATCACAAAAAGGTAGATCAGTTCAGCCAATCACAAAAAAGTAGGTCAGATTCTGCCCAGCAACAGGTTGCCAAGGTCAGCTAAGGCCCTGCGGTTGCTACGGCGATTTCAGGATCTGCCTTGAAAAATGTCTCAAAATTCTGAGGGATTTGGCTTCTGACAAGGTCCCGAACAATTGCAAACTGTGAGAAAACCGTAACTCCTGTCCAAAAACCGAAAACACCGTGAGAGACACAGAAGCCGGCAGATTCTGACAGTGTTTATTTTATTCAGATATTCCTTAAAATGAGCGAGTAAGCTCAGTGCGAACACAGAGTGAGATTCTTTTGAAAAAAGAAGATGATTACATTAGGTTTAATGGGGAGTGAGACAGGTATTGCCGCCGGTCTCGGCCCCCCCGTTTAAATTTTGTGCAGACCCCGCCTGTCAACTTCACATTTTATGAATCCCAACACCTATGTCTACATTTTGACAAAAAATTATTTGTCTCCTTTTTACGGTTTGGCCGTGAGCTCGAGTTAAAAATAAAAATGAAGGTTATGAATTACTGCTTCTCACACTCTAACTAACTGCCGCTTCCACTCTAACTTTGACGAAAAAGTGATTTCCACTCCTCGTTTGACTGCTCACAGTTTGAAATGTTTACATGTTATGTTAAAATAGTTTGGTATTTTTCCAGAGAGGACAAGTTTTCCTCCGTTTTGAAGTTTTAATCACGTTTCTACGTGCACGTATGAGCGAGCTACGTGACTCTGAAAAAAGGTGAAAAAAGGTGAAATTTTTGGGGTTTTTCAAAAAATTCCCATTCATTTTCAATGGAGAAATCTCCCGGTTTTTTGGGAATAACTTTGGGAAACTTTGGAATTTCAACACCAAAAGTCATAGCACCCATCCCCCGATCGAGCCGCACGTTTTGATGTATATATTGTCGGGGTTTTCTCAAAGCTGCGGGAGGAGTTACGCGCCGAAAAACGGCGGAAGAAGATGTAAGAATAAGTATGGAGAAGATTAATAGTTGCCTCGGGCTTCGCCCGAGGCATTCCTCTCCAGCTTCTGGAGTGGAATGCCTCGGGGCTTGAACCCCGTGGCACTAACTAGAAAATTCCAGGGAAATTTTGAGTGCCACGGGGCTACTGCCGGGACGAGTACAGCAGAGAGTAGCACACAGAGCACAAGGCAGTAGCAACATGCACTAACTCTATGCACGACACTACAGCACACACACACACACACACACACACACACACACACACACACACACACACACACACACACACACACCTGCCTGGCCTGCATTTGAGCAGTAAGAGTGTCAATAACTGATGCTTCCACTCTAACTTTCAAGAAAAATTGACTTCCACTCCTCGTTTGACTGATCATACTTTTAAAAGTTTACATGTTATGTTAAAACAGTTTAGTGTTGTGAGAAGAGAACAAGTTTTCCTTCGTTTTAAAGTTTGAATCAAATTTCTATGTGTAAGTATAAGAGAGCTAGGTGACTCTGAAAAAAGATGAAATTTTGTGTTTAAAAAGAAATTCCCATTCATTTCCAATGGAGGATTATGCCTGTGTTGTTTTGGGAATAACTTTGGGAAAAATAGGAATTTCAACACCAAAAGTCATAGCACCCCTCCCCCGATCGAGCCGCACGTTTTGATGTATATATTGTTGGGGTTTTCTCAAAACTGTGGGAGGAGTTACGCGCCGAAATATGGCAAAAGAGAATTGTAAAGTAAACACTAGAAAATTCCAGGGAAATTTTGAGTGCCACGGGGCTACTGCCGGGACGAGTACAGCAGAGAGTAGCACACAGAGCACAAGGCAGTAGGAACATGCACTAACTCTATGCACGACACTACAGCACACACACACACACACACACACACACACACACACACACACACACACACACACACACACACACACACACACACACCATACCTGCCTGGCCTGCATTTGAGCAGTAAGAGTGTCAATAACTGACGCTTCCACTCTAACATTGAAAAAAAAGTGATTTCCACTCCTCGTTTGACTGCTCATAGTTTGAAAAGTTTATATGTTATGTAAAAACAGTTTAGTGTTTTGGAGAGAGCACAAGTTTTCCTTCGTTTTAAAGTTTGAATCACATTTCTATGTGCAAGTATAAGAGAGCTAGGTGACTCTGAAAAAAGATGAAATTTTGTGTTCAAAAAGAAATTCCCATTCATTCCCAATGGAGAATTATGCCTGTTTTGTTTCGGGAATAACTTTGGGAAAAATTGGAATTTCAACACCAAAAGTCATAGCACCCCTCCCCCGATCGAGCCGCACGTTTTGATGTATATATTGTTGGGGTTTTCTCAAAACTGTGGGAGGAGTTACGCGCCGAAATATGGCAAAAGAGAATTGTAAAGTAAACACTAGAAAATTCCAGGGAAATTTTGAGTGCCACGGGGCTACTGCCGGGACGAGTACAGCAGAGAGTAGCACACAGAGCACAAGGCAGTAGGAACATGCACTAACTCTATGCACGACACTACAGCACTTGACGCTTCACACATACCCTGTATTAGCACACAACATAGTTTGTACAAACACTCACACACAAAGACACACACACACACACACACACACACACCTCCCTGGTCTACATTTGAGCAGTAAGAGTGTCAATAACTCATGCTTCCACTCTAACTTTGAAGAAAAAGTGATTTCCACTGCTCGTTTAACTGCTCATAGTTTGAAAAGTTTACATGTTATGTTAAAAAAGTTTAGTGTTGTGAAGAGAGCACAAGTTTTCCTTCGTTTTAACGTTTGAATCACATTTCTATGTGCAGGTATGAGAGAGCTAGGTGATTCTGAAAAAAGATGAAATTTTGTGTTCAAAAAGAAATTCCCATTCATTTTCAATGGAGAATAATGCCTATTTTGTTTTGGGAATAACTTTGGGAAAAATAGGAATTTCAACACCAAAAGTCATAGCACCTCTTTCCCGATCGAGCCGCACGTTTTGATGTATATATTGTTGGGGTTTTCTCAAAGCTGTGGGAGGAGTTACGCGCCGAAATATGGCAAAAGAGAATTGTAAAGTAAACACTAGAAAATTCCAGGGAAATTTTGAGTGCCACGGGGCTACTGCCGGGACGAGTACATGATTTATTTCCAGTGTTCAAAAGTCACCCTGATCATATAACACTAAGTAACTTTTACTGTGGCAGTATTAAGTACATCTTACTGGTCAGTATCAAGTGTAACAGTAGCACACAGAGCACAAGGCAGTAGCAACATGCACTAACTCTATGCACGACACTACAGCATTTGACGCTTTACACATACCCTGTATTAGCACATAATATAGTGTGTACAAACACTCACACACAAAGACACACAAAGACACACACACACACACACACACCATACCTGCCTGGCCTGCATTTGAGCAGTAAGACTGTCAATAACTGACGCTTCCACTCTAACTTTGAAAAAAAAGTGATTTCCACTCCTCGTTTGACTGCTCATAGTTTGAAAAGTTTACATGTTATGTAAAACAGTTTAGTGTTTTGGAGAGAGCACAAGTTTTCCTCCGTTTTAAAGTTTGAATCATATTTCTATGTGCAAGTATAAGAGAGCTAGGTGATTCTGAAAAAAGATGACATTTTGTGTTTAAAAAGAAATTCCCATTCATTTCCAATGGAGGATCATGCCTGTTTTGTTTTGGGAATAACTTTGTGAAAAATTAGAATTTCAACACCAAAAGTCATAGCACCCCTCCCCCGATCGAGCCGCACGTTTTGATGTATATATTGTCGGGGTTTTCTCAAAACTGTGGGAGGAGTTACGCGCCGAAATTTGGCAAAAGAGAATTGTAAAGTAAACACTAGAAAATTCCAGGGAAATTTTGAGTGCCACGGGACTACTGCCGGGACGAGTACACAATTTATTTCTTATTTCCAGTGTTCAAAAGTCACCCTGATCATATAACACTAAGTAACTTTTACTGTGGCAGTATTAAGTGCATCTTACTGGTCAGTATCAAGTGTAACAGTAGATGTAAGCAGAGAGTAGCAACATGCACTAACTCTAAGCACTACACTACATCACTTTACACTTCACATATACTCTGTGATAGCACAACACAGTGTGTATTAACACAACACAAACACACACACACACACACACACACACACACACACACACACACACACACACACACACACACACACACCATACCTGCCTGGCCTGCATTTGAGCAGTAAGACTGTCAATAACTGACGCTTCCACTCTAACTTTGAAGAAAAAGTGATTTCCACTCCTCGTTTGACTGCTCATAGTTTGAAAAGTTTACATGTTATGTAAAAACAGTTTAGTGTTTTGGAGAGAGCACAAGTTTTCCTCCGTTTTAAAGTTTGAATCACATTTCTATGTGCAAGTATAAGAGAGCTAGGTGATTTTGAAAAAAGATGAAATTTTGTGTTCAAAAAGAAATTCCCATTCATTTCCAATGGACAATTGTGCCTGTTTTGTTTTGGGAATTTCAACACCAAAAGTCATAGCACCCCTTCCCCGATCGAGCCGCACGTTTTGATGTATATATTGTTGGGGTTTTCTCAAAGCTGCGGGACGAGTTACGCGCCGAAATATGGCAAAAGAGAATTGTAAAGTAAACACTAGAAAATTCCAGAAAAATTTTGAGTGCCACGAGGCTACTGCCGGGACGAGTACAGCAGAGAGTAGCACACAGAGCACAAGGCAGTAGCAACATGCATTAACTCTATGCACGACACTACAGCATTTGACACTTCACACATACCTTGTATTAGCACACAAAATAGTGTGTACAAACACTCACACACAAAGACACACACACACACACACACACACACCATACCTGCCTGGCCTGCATTTGAGCAGCAAGACTGTCAATAACTAATGCTTCCACTCTAACTTTGAAGAAAAGGTGATTTCCACTCCTCGTTTGACTGCTCATAGTTTGAAAAGTTGACATGTTATGGAAAAACAGTTTAGTGTTGTGAAGAGAGAACAAGTTTTCCTTCATTTTAAAGTTTGAATCACATTTCTATGTGCAAGTATAAGAGAGCTAGGTGACTCTGAAAAAAGATGAAATTTTGTGTTCAAAAAGAAATTCCCATTCATTTCCAATGGAGAATTATGCCTGTTTTGTTTTGAGAATAACTTTGGGAAAAATTGGAATTTCAACACCAAAAGTCATAGCACCCCTCCCCCGATCGAGCTGCACGTTTTGATGTATATATTGTTGGGGTTTTCTCAAAGCTGCGGGACGAGTTACGCGCCGAAATATGGCAAAAAAGAATTGTAAAGTAAACACTAGAAAATTCCAGGGAAATTTTGAGTGCCACGGGGCTACTGCCGGGACAAGTACAGCAGAGAGTAGCACACAGAGCACAAGGCAGTAGCAACATGCACTAACCCTATGCACGACACTACAGCATTTGACGCTTCACACATACCCTGTATTAGCACACAACATAGTGTGTACAAACACACACACAAAGACACACACAAAGACACACACATACCTGCCTGGCCTGCATTTGAGCAGTAAGACTGTCAATAACTGACGCTTCCACTCTAACTTTGAAAAAAAAGTGATTTCCACTCCTCGTTTGACTGCTCATACTTTGAAAAGTTTACATGTTATGTAAAAACAGTTTAGTGTTTTGGAGAGAGCACAAGTTTTCCTTCGTTTTAAAGTTTGAATCACATTTCTATGTGCAAGTATAAGAGAGCTAGGTGATTCTGAAAAAAGATGAAATTTTGTGTTTAAAAAGAAATTCCCATTCATTTCCAATGGAGGATCATGCCTGTTTTGTTTTGGGAATAACTTTGTGAAAAATTGGAATTTCAACACCAAAAGTCATAGCACCCCTCCCCCGATCGAGCCGCACGTTTTGATGTATATATTGTCGGGGTTTTCTCAAAACTGTGGGAGGAGTTACGCGCCGAAATTTGGCAAAAGAGAATTGTAAAGTAAACACTAGAAAATTCCAGGGAAATTTTGAGTGCCACGGGGCTACTGCCGGGACGAGTACAACAGAGAGTAGCACACAGAGCACAAGGCAGTAGCAACATGCACTAACCCTATGCACGACACTACAGCATTTGACGCTTCACACATACCCTGTATTAGCACACAACATAGTGTGTACAAACACTCACACACAAAGACACACACACACACACACACACACACACACACACACCATACCTGCCTGGCCTGCATTTGAGCAGTAAGACTGTCAATAACTGCCGCTTCCACTCTAACTTTGAAAAAAAAGTGATTTCCACTCCTCGTTTGACTGCTCATAGTTTGAAAAGTTTACATGTTATGTAAAAACAGTTTAGTGTTTTGGGGAGAGCACAAGTTTTCCTCTGTTTTAAAGTTTGAATCACATTTCTATGTGCAAGTATGAGAGAGCTAGGTGACTCTCTGAAAAAAGATGAAATTTTGTGTTCAAAAAGAAATTCCCATTCATTCCCAATGGAGAATCATGCCTATTTTGTTTTGGGAATAACTTTGGGCAAAATAGGAATTTCAACACCAAAAGTCATAGCACCCATCCCCCGATCGAGCCGCACGTTTTGATGTATATATTGTTGGGGTTTTCTCAAAGCTGCGGGAGGAGATACGCGCCGAAATATGGCAAAAGAGAATTGTAAAGTAAACACTAGAAAATTCCAGGGAAATTTTGAGTGCCACGGGGCTACTGCCGGGACGAGTACACGATTTATTTCCAGTGTTCAAAAGTCACCCTGATCATATAACACTAAGTAACTTTTACTGTGGCAGTATTAAGTACATCTTACTGGTCAGTATCAAGTGTAACAGTAGATATAAGCAGAGAGTAGCACACAGAGCACAAGGCAGTAGCAACATGCACTAACTCTAAGCACTACAACACAGTGTGTACACATACACACACACACACACACACACACACACACACACACACCAGCCTGCAATTGAGCAGTAAGACTGTCAATATAATTCATATGTATATATATAGAGAGAGATTATCAATACTAGCTCGGCTGCTGCCTCAGTTAACTGGCAAAGCAGACAGACAGGTAGAATTAGCCAATCACAATAAAGTAGGTCAGATTCTGCCCAGCAACAGGTTGCCAAGGTCAGCTAAGGCCCTGCGGTTGCTATAGCGATTTCAGGATCTGCCTTGAAAAATGTCTCAAAATTCTGAGAAATTTGGCTTCTGACAAGGTCCTGAACAATTGCAAACTGTGAGAAAACCGTAACTCCTGTCCAAAAACCGAAAACACCGTGAGAGACACAGAAGCCGGCAGATTCTGACAGTGTTTATTTTATTCACATATTCCTTAAAATGAGCGAGTAAGCTCAGTGCGAACACAGAGTGAGATTCATTTGAAAAGAGAAGACGATTACATTAGGTTTAATGGGGAGCGAGACAGGGATTGCCGCCGGTCTCGGCCCCCCCGTTTAAATTTAGTGCAGACCCCGCCTGTCAACTTCACTTTTTATGAATCCCAACACCTATGTCTATATTTTGACCAAAAATTATTTGTCTCCTTTTTACGGTTTGGCCGTGAGCTCGAGTTAAAAATAAAAATGAAGGTTAATCATTACTGCTTCTCACACTCTAGCTAACTGCCGCTTCCACTCTAACTTTGTAGAAAAAGTGATTTCCACTCCTCGTTTGACTGATCATAGTTTGAAAAGTTTACATGTTATGGAAAAACAGTTTAGTGTTTTGAAGAGAGCACAAGTTTTCCTCCGTTTTAAATTTTGAATCATGTGTCTATGTGCACGTATGAGAGAGCTAGGTGAATCCGAAAAAAGGTGAAATTTTGTGTTTTTAAAAAAAAATTCCCATTCATTTCCTATGGAGAAATCTGCCGGTTTTTTGGGAATAACTTTGGGAAACTTTGGAATTTCAACACCAAAAGTCATAGCACCCCTCCCCCGATCAAGCCGCACGTTTTGATATATATATTGTCGGGGTTTTCTTAAAGCTGTGGGAGGAGTTACGCGCCGAAAAACGGCGGAAGAAGTTGAAAAATAATATTAAGTATGGAGAAGATTAATAGTTGCCTCGGGCTTCGCCCGAGGCATTCCTCTCCAGCTTCTGGAGTGGAATGCCTCGGGGCTTGAACCCCGTGGCACTAACTAGAAAATTCCAGGGAAATTTTGAGTGCCACGGGGCTACTGCCGGGACGAGTACAGCAGAGAGTAGGAACATGGAATAACTCTATGCACGACACTACAGCACTTGACGCTTCACACATACCCTGTATTAGCACACAACATAGTGTGTACAAAGACACACACACACACACACACACACACACACACACACACACACCTGCCTGGCCTGCATTTGAGCAGTAAGAGTGTCAATAACTGATGTTTCCACTCTAACTTTCAAGAAAAATTGACTTCCACTCCTCGTTTGACCGATCATACTTTTAAAAGTTTACATGTTATGTTAAAACAGTTTAGTGTTGTGAAGAGAGCACAAGTTTTCCTTCGTTTTAAAGTTTGAATCACATTTCTATGTGCAAGTATGAGAGAGCTAGGTGATTCTGAAAAAAGATGAAATTTTGTGTTTAAAAAGAAATTCCCATTCATTTCCAATGGAGGATTATGCCTGTGTTGTTTTGGGAATAACTTTGGGAAAAATAGGAATTTCAACACCAAAAGTCATAGCACCCCTCCCCCGATCGAGCCGCACGTTTTGATGTATATATTGTCAGGGTTTTCTCAAAGCTGTGGGAGGAGTTACGCGCCGAAATATGGCAAAAGAGAATTGTAAAGTAAACACTAGAAAATTCCAGAAAAATTTTGAGTGCCACGAGGCTACTGCCGGGACGAGTACAGCAGAGAGTAGCACACAGAGCACAAGGCAGTAGCAACATGCATTAACTCTATGCACGACACTACAGCATTTGACACTTCACACATACCTTGTATTAGCACACAAAATAGTGTGTACAAACACTCACACACAAAGACACACACACACACACACACACACACCATACCTGCCTGGCCTGCATTTGAGCAGCAAGACTGTCAATAACTAATGCTTCCACTCTAACTTTGAAGAAAAGGTGATTTCCACTCCTCGTTTGACTGCTCATAGTTTGAAAAGTTGACATGTTATGGAAAAACAGTTTAGTGTTGTGAAGAGAGAACAAGTTTTCCTTCATTTTAAAGTTTGAATCACATTTCTATGTGCAAGTATAAGAGAGCTAGGTGACTCTGAAAAAAGATGAAATTTTGTGTTCAAAAAGAAATTCCCATTCATTTCCAATGGAGAATTATGCCTGTTTTGTTTTGAGAATAACTTTGGGAAAAATTGGAATTTCAACACCAAAAGTCATAGCACCCCTCCCCCGATCGAGCTGCACGTTTTGATGTATATATTGTTGGGGTTTTCTCAAAGCTGCGGGACGAGTTACGCGCCGAAATATGGCAAAAAAGAATTGTAAAGTAAACACTAGAAAATTCCAGGGAAATTTTGAGTGCCACGGGGCTACTGCCGGGACAAGTACAGCAGAGAGTAGCACACAGAGCACAAGGCAGTAGCAACATGCACTAACCCTATGCACGACACTACAGCATTTGACGCTTCACACATACCCTGTATTAGCACACAACATAGTGTGTACAAACACACACACAAAGACACACACAAAGACACACACATACCTGCCTGGCCTGCATTTGAGCAGTAAGACTGTCAATAACTGACGCTTCCACTCTAACTTTGAAAAAAAAGTGATTTCCACTCCTCGTTTGACTGCTCATACTTTGAAAAGTTTACATGTTATGTAAAAACAGTTTAGTGTTTTGGAGAGAGCACAAGTTTTCCTTCGTTTTAAAGTTTGAATCACATTTCTATGTGCAAGTATAAGAGAGCTAGGTGATTCTGAAAAAAGATGAAATTTTGTGTTTAAAAAGAAATTCCCATTCATTTCCAATGGAGGATCATGCCTGTTTTGTTTTGGGAATAACTTTGTGAAAAATTGGAATTTCAACACCAAAAGTCATAGCACCCCTCCCCCGATCGAGCCGCACGTTTTGATGTATATATTGTCGGGGTTTTCTCAAAACTGTGGGAGGAGTTACGCGCCGAAATTTGGCAAAAGAGAATTGTAAAGTAAACACTAGAAAATTCCAGGGAAATTTTGAGTGCCACGGGGCTACTGCCGGGACGAGTACAACAGAGAGTAGCACACAGAGCACAAGGCAGTAGCAACATGCACTAACCCTATGCACGACACTACAGCATTTGACGCTTCACACATACCCTGTATTAGCACACAACATAGTGTGTACAAACACTCACACACAAAGACACACACACACACACACACACACACACACACCATACCTGCCTGGCCTGCATTTGAGCAGTAAGACTGTCAATAACTGCCGCTTCCACTCTAACTTTGAAAAAAAAGTGATTTCCACTCCTCGTTTGACTGCTCATAGTTTGAAAAGTTTACATGTTATGTAAAAACAGTTTAGTGTTTTGGGGAGAGCACAAGTTTTCCTCTGTTTTAAAGTTTGAATCACATTTCTATGTGCAAGTATGAGAGAGCTAGGTGACTCTCTGAAAAAAGATGAAATTTTGTGTTCAAAAAGAAATTCCCATTCATTCCCAATGGAGAATCATGCCTATTTTGTTTTGGGAATAACTTTGGGCAAAATAGGAATTTCAACACCAAAAGTCATAGCACCCATCCCCCGATCGAGCCGCACGTTTTGATGTATATATTGTTGGGGTTTTCTCAAAGCTGCGGGAGGAGATACGCGCCGAAATATGGCAAAAGAGAATTGTAAAGTAAACACTAGAAAATTCCAGGGAAATTTTGAGTGCCACGGGGCTACTGCCGGGACGAGTACACGATTTATTTCCAGTGTTCAAAAGTCACCCTGATCATATAACACTAAGTAACTTTTACTGTGGCAGTATTAAGTACATCTTACTGGTCAGTATCAAGTGTAACAGTAGATATAAGCAGAGAGTAGCACACAGAGCACAAGGCAGTAGCAACATGCACTAACTCTAAGCACTACAACACAGTGTGTACACATACACACACACACACACACACACACACACACACACACACCAGCCTGCAATTGAGCAGTAAGACTGTCAATATAATTCATATGTATATATATAGAGAGAGATTATCAATACTAGCTCGGCTGCTGCCTCAGTTAACTGGCAAAGCAGACAGACAGGTAGAATTAGCCAATCACAATAAAGTAGGTCAGATTCTGCCCAGCAACAGGTTGCCAAGGTCAGCTAAGGCCCTGCGGTTGCTATAGCGATTTCAGGATCTGCCTTGAAAAATGTCTCAAAATTCTGAGAAATTTGGCTTCTGACAAGGTCCTGAACAATTGCAAACTGTGAGAAAACCGTAACTCCTGTCCAAAAACCGAAAACACCGTGAGAGACACAGAAGCCGGCAGATTCTGACAGTGTTTATTTTATTCACATATTCCTTAAAATGAGCGAGTAAGCTCAGTGCGAACACAGAGTGAGATTCATTTGAAAAGAGAAGACGATTACATTAGGTTTAATGGGGAGCGAGACAGGGATTGCCGCCGGTCTCGGCCCCCCCGTTTAAATTTAGTGCAGACCCCGCCTGTCAACTTCACTTTTTATGAATCCCAACACCTATGTCTATATTTTGACCAAAAATTATTTGTCTCCTTTTTACGGTTTGGCCGTGAGCTCGAGTTAAAAATAAAAATGAAGGTTAATCATTACTGCTTCTCACACTCTAGCTAACTGCCGCTTCCACTCTAACTTTGTAGAAAAAGTGATTTCCACTCCTCGTTTGACTGATCATAGTTTGAAAAGTTTACATGTTATGGAAAAACAGTTTAGTGTTTTGAAGAGAGCACAAGTTTTCCTCCGTTTTAAATTTTGAATCATGTGTCTATGTGCACGTATGAGAGAGCTAGGTGAATCCGAAAAAAGGTGAAATTTTGTGTTTTTAAAAAAAAATTCCCATTCATTTCCTATGGAGAAATCTGCCGGTTTTTTGGGAATAACTTTGGGAAACTTTGGAATTTCAACACCAAAAGTCATAGCACCCCTCCCCCGATCAAGCCGCACGTTTTGATATATATATTGTCGGGGTTTTCTTAAAGCTGTGGGAGGAGTTACGCGCCGAAAAACGGCGGAAGAAGTTGAAAAATAATATTAAGTATGGAGAAGATTAATAGTTGCCTCGGGCTTCGCCCGAGGCATTCCTCTCCAGCTTCTGGAGTGGAATGCCTCGGGGCTTGAACCCCGTGGCACTAACTAGAAAATTCCAGGGAAATTTTGAGTGCCACGGGGCTACTGCCGGGACGAGTACAGCAGAGAGTAGGAACATGGAATAACTCTATGCACGACACTACAGCACTTGACGCTTCACACATACCCTGTATTAGCACACAACATAGTGTGTACAAAGACACACACACACACACACACACACACACACACACACACACACCTGCCTGGCCTGCATTTGAGCAGTAAGAGTGTCAATAACTGATGTTTCCACTCTAACTTTCAAGAAAAATTGACTTCCACTCCTCGTTTGACCGATCATACTTTTAAAAGTTTACATGTTATGTTAAAACAGTTTAGTGTTGTGAAGAGAGCACAAGTTTTCCTTCGTTTTAAAGTTTGAATCACATTTCTATGTGCAAGTATGAGAGAGCTAGGTGATTCTGAAAAAAGATGAAATTTTGTGTTTAAAAAGAAATTCCCATTCATTTCCAATGGAGGATTATGCCTGTGTTGTTTTGGGAATAACTTTGGGAAAAATAGGAATTTCAACACCAAAAGTCATAGCACCCCTCCCCCGATCGAGCCGCACGTTTTGATGTATATATTGTTGGGGTTTTCTCAAAGCTGTGGGAGGAGTTACGCGCCGAAATATGGCGGAAGAGAATTGTAAAGTAAACACTAGAAAATTCCAGGGAAATTTTGAGTGCCACGGGGCTACTGCCGGGACGAGTACACGATTTATTTTTTTCTTATGAATGTACTTTATTCTCAACTTAACGTTCTTGAAAATATTAAGTTAATGTTATTATCACATTTAAGCATAAATAATATTTATTTAAACTTATAAATTAAATTCTACTTCATTTTTTCCACCGACAGGAACATCACTGTAATGAAATTATTAAGTAAATCTTCAAATCATTTATTTTAAATTAAATAGTTGTATGAAATTATATTATGTACATTTTGTTCATCTTCTACTGATAAATGTTAAATCTTTTTATAAACCACGAATCATATAACTACAATACAATACAATAAAACTATTTATTGTGTCCACAGTAAACATGAATTAATCCATTCAAATGAATTAGCTCAGTTAACTGGCAAAACAGACAGACAGGTAGAATTAGCCAATCACAAAAAGGTAGGTCAGTTCAGCCAATCACAAAAAGGTAGATCAGATTCTGCCCAGCAACAGGTTGCCATGGTCAGCTAAGGCCCTGCGGTTGCTATGGCGATTTCAGGATCTGCCTTGAAAAATGTCTCAACATTCTAAAAGATTTGGCTTCTGACAAGGTCCCGAACAATTGCAAACTGTGAGAAAACCGTAACTTAACACACACACACAAACATAAATGTGTATCTATCTATCTATCTATGTATCTATCTAATAGATAGATAGATAGATAGATAGATAGATAGATAGATAGATAGATAGATAGATACATAGATACATAGATGATAGATAGATAGATAGATAGATAGATAGATAGATAGATACATCAATAGATAGATAGATAGATAGATAGACAGACAGATAGATAGATAGACAGATAGATAGACAGATACATCAATAGATAGATAGATAGATAGATAGATAGATACATCAATAGATAGATAGATAGATAGATAGATAGATAGATACATCAATAGATAGATAGATAGATAGATACATCAATAGATAGATAGATAGATAGATAGATACATCAATAGATAGATAGATAGATAGATAGATAGATACATCGATACATAGATAGATAGATAGATAGATAGATAGACAGACAGATAGATAGATAGATAGATACATCAATAGATAGATAGATAGATAGATAGATAGATAGATAGATACATCAATAGATAGATAGATAGATACATCAACAGATAGATAGATAGATAGATAGATAGATAGATAGATAGATAGATAGATAGATAGATAGATAGATACATCAATAGATAGATAGATAGATAGATAGATAGATAGATACATCAACAGATAGATAGATAGATAGATAGATAGATAGATAGATAGATAGATAGATAGATAGATAGATAGATACATCAATAGATAGATAGATAGATAGATATATACAAAGATAGATAGATAGATACAAAGATAGATAGATAGACAGATAGATAGATAGATAGATAGATAGATAGACAGATAGATAGATAGATAGATAGATAGATAGATAGATAGATAGATAGATAGATAGATAGATAGATAGATAGATGGATAGATACATCAATAGATAGATAGATAGATAGACAGATAGATAGATACATAGAAATAGATACATAGATAGATGGATAGATAGATAGATAGATAGATAGATAGATAGATAGATAGATAGATAGATAGACAGACAGACAGACAGACAGACAGATAGATAGATAGATAGATAGATAGATAGATAGATAGATAGATAGATAGATAGATACATAGAAATAGATACATAGATAGATGGATAGATAGATAGATAGATAGATAGATAGATAGATAGACAGACAGACAGACAGACAGACAGATAGATAGATAGATAGATAGATAGATAGATAGATAGATAGATAGATAGATAGATAGATAGATAGATAGATAGATAGATAGATAGATAGACAGACAGATAGATAGATAGATACAAAGATAGATCGATAGATAGATAGATAGATAGATAGATAGATAGATAGATAGATAGATAGATAGATAGATAGACAGATAGATAGATAGATAGATAGATACAAAGATAGATAGATAGATAGATAGATACAAAGATAGATAGATAGACAGATAGATAGATAGATAGATAGATCGATAGATAGATAGATAGATAGATGGATAGATACATCAATAGATAGATAGATAGATAGATAGATAGATAGATAGATAGATAGATAGATAGATACAAAGATACAAAGATAGATAGATAGATAGATAGTTCGATACATAGATAGATAGATAGATAGATAGATAGATAGATAGATAGATAGATAGATAGATAGACAGATAGATCGATAGACAGATAGATAGATAGATAGATAGATAGATAGATAGATAGATAGATAGATAGATAGATAGATAGACAGATAGATAGATAGATAGATGGATAGATACATCAATAGATAGATAGATAGATAGACAGATAGATAGATAGATAGATAGATAGATAGATAGATAGACAGATAGATAGATAGATAGATAGATAGATAGATAGATAGATAGATAGATAGATACAAAGATAGATAGATAGATAGATAGATAGTTCGATACATATATAGATAGATAGATAGATACAAAGATAGATAGATAGATAGATAGATAGTTCGATACATAGATAGATAGATAGATAGATAGACAGATAGATCGATAGATAGATAGATAGATAGATAGATAGATAGATAGATAGATAGATAGATAGATAGTTCGATACATAGATAGATAGATAGATAGATAGATAGATAGATACAAAGATAGATAGATAGATAGATAGATAGATAGATAGACAGATAGATAGACAGATAGATAGATAGATAGATAGATAGATACATAGATAGATAGATAGATACATAGATACTGGTAAAACAGACAGACAGGTAGAATTAGCCAATCACAAAAAGGTAGGTCAGTTCAGCCAATCACAAAAAGGTAGATCAGATTCTGCCCAGCAACAGGTTGCCATGGTCAGCTAAGGCCCTGCGGTTGCTATGGCGATTTCAGGATCTGCCTTGAAAAATGTCTCAACATTCTAAAAGATTTGGCTTCTGACAAGGTTCCGAACAATTGCAAACTGTGAGAAAACCGTAACTCCTGTCCAAAAACCGAAAACACCGTGAGAGACACAGAAGCCGGCAGATTCTGACAGTGTTTATTTTATTCAGATATTCCTTAAAATGAGCGAGTAAGCTCAGTGCGAACACAGAGTGAGATTCTTTTGAAATAAGAAGACGATTACATTAGGTTTAATGGGGAGCGAGACAGGTATTGCCGCCGGTCTCGGCCCCCCCGTTTAAATTTTGTGCAGATCCCGCCTGTCAAAGTCACATTTTATGAATCCCAACACCTATGTCTGCATTTTGACAAAAAATTATTTGTCTCCTTTTTACGGTTTGGCCGTGAGCTCGAGTTAAAAATAAAAATTAAGGTTATGGTTTACTGCTTCTCACACTCTAGCTAACTGCTGCTTCCACTCTAACTTTGACGAAAAAGTGATTTCCACTCCTCGTTTGACTTCTCATAGTTTGAAAAGTTTACATGTTATGTTAAAATAGTTTGTATTTGTCCAGAGAGGACAAATTTTCCTCCGTTTTGAAGTTTTAATCACGTTTCTACGTGCACGTATGAGCGAGCTAGGTGACTCTGAAAAAAGGTGAAATTTTGTGTTTTTAAAAAAAAATTCCCATTCATTTTCAATGGAGAATTATTCCCGGTTTTTTGGGAATAACTTTGGGAAACTTTGGAATTTCAACACCAAAAGTCATAGCACCCATCCCCCGATCGAGCCGCACGTTTTGATGTATATATTGTCGGGATTTTCTCAAAGCTGCGG
>NC_070595.1:3267500-3302500 GCF_027409825.1 Scomber japonicus | reverse complement strand
TAAAAGTTTACATGTTATGTAAAAACAATTTAGTGTTGTGAAGAGAGCACAAGTTTTCCTTCATTTTAAAGTTTGAATCACATTTCTATGTGCAAGTATGAGAGAGCTAGTTGACTTCGAAAAAAGATGAAATTTTGTGTTTAAAAAGAAATTCCCATTCATTTCCAATGGAGGATTATGCCTGTTTTGTTTTGGGAATAACTTTGGGAAAAATTAGAATTTCAACACCAAAAGTCATAGCACCCATCCCCCGATCAAGCCGCACGTTTTGATGTATATATTGTCGGGGTTTTCTCAAAGCTGCGGGAGGAGTTACGCGCCGAAATATGGCAAAAGAGAATTGTAAAGTAAACACTAGAAAATTCCAGGGAAATTTTGAGTGCCACGGGGCTACTGCCGGGACGAGTACATGATTTATTTCCAGTGTTCAAAAGTCACCCTGATCATATAACACTAAGTAACTTTTACTGTGGCAGTATTAACTACATCTTACTGGTCAGTATCAAGTGTAACAGTAGATGTAAGCAGAGAGTAGCACACAGAGCACAAGGCAGTAGCAACATGCACTAACTCTAAGCACTACAACACAGTGTGTACACACACACACACACACACACACACACACACACACACACACACACACACACACACACACACACACCTGCATTTGAGCAGTAAGACTGTCAATATAATTCATATGTATATATAGAGAGTAGCACACAGAGCACAAGGCAGTAGCAACATGCACTAACCCTATGCACGACACTACAGCACTTTACACTTCACATATAATGTTAGCACACTACATAGTGTGTACAAAACACACACACAAAGACACACACACACACACACACATACACCTGCCTGGCCTTCATTTGAGCAGTAAGAGTGTCAATAACTGTGTTGTGAAGAGAGAACAAGTTTTCCTTCGTTTTAAAGCTTGAATCACATTTCTATGTGCAAGTATAAGAGAGCTAGGTGATTCTGAAAAAAGATGAAATTTTGTGTTCAAAAAGAAATTCCCATTCATTCCCAATGGAGAATTATGCCTGTTTTGTTTCGGGAATAACTTTGGGAAAAATTGGAATTTCAACACCAAAAGTCATAGCACCCCTCCCCCGATCAAGACACACGTTTTGATGTATATATTGTTGGGGTTTTCTCAAAGCTGTGGGAGGAGTTACGCGCCGAAATTTGGCAAAAGAGAATTGTAAAGTAAACACTAGAAAATTCCAGGGAAATTTTGAGTGCCACGGGGCTACTGCCGGGAGGAGTACACGATTTATTTCCAGTGTTCAAAAGTCACCCTGATCATATAACACTAAGTAACTTTTACTGTGGCAGTATTAAGTACATCTTACTGGTCAGTATCAAGTGTAACAGTAGATGTAAGCAGAGAGTAGCACACAGAGCACAAGGCAGTAGCAACATGCACTAACTCTAAGCACTACAACACAATATGTACTCACACACACACACACACACGCACGCACGCGCGTACGCACGCACGCACGCACGCACACACACACACACACATACACACACACACACACACCAGCCTGCATTTGAGCAGTAAGACTGTCAGTATAATTCATATGTATATATAGAGAGAGACTATCAATACTAGCTCGGCCGCTACCTCAGTTAACTGGTAAAACAGACAGACAGGTAGAATTAGCCAATCACAAAAAGGTAGGTCAGTTCAGCCAATCACAAAAAGGTAGATCAGATTCTGCCCAGCGACAGGTTGCTAAGGTCAGCTAAGGCCCTGCGGTTGCTACGGCGATTTCAGGATCTGCCTTGAAAAATGTCTCAAAATTCTAAAGGATTTGGCTTCTGACAAGGTTCCGAACAATTGCAAACTGTGAGAAAACCGTAACTCCTGTCCAAAAACCGAAAACACCGTGAGAGACACAGAAGCCGGCAGATTCTGACAGTGTTTATTTTATTCACATATTCCTTAAAATGAGCGAGTAAGCTCAGTGCGAACACAGAGTGAGATTCTTTTGAAATAAGAAGACGATTACATTAGGTTTAATGGAGAGCGAGACAGGTATTGCCGCCGGTCTCGGCCCCCCCGTTTAAATTTTGTGCAGATCCCGCCTGTCAAAGTCACATTTTATGAATCCCAACACCTATGTCTACATTTTGACAAAAAATTATTTGTCTCCTTTTTACGGTTTGGCCGTGAGCTCGAGTTAAAAATAAAAATTAAGGTTATGGTTTACTGCTTCTCACACTCTAGCTAACTGCCGCTTCCACTCTAACTTTGACGAAAAAGTGATTTCCACTCCTCGTTTGACTGCTCATAGTTTGAAAAGTTTACATGTTATGTTAAAATAGTTTGTATTTTTCCAGAGAGAACAAGTTTTCCTCCGTTTAAAAGTTTAAATCATGTTTCTATGTGCACGTATGAGAGAGCTAGGTGACTCTGAAAAAAGGTGAAATTTTGTGTTTTTAAAAAAAAAATTCCATTCATTTTCAATGGAGAAATATTCCCGGTTTTTTGGGAATAACTTTGGGAAACTTTGGAATTTCAACACCAAAAGTCATAGCACCTCTTTCCCGATCGAGCCGCACGTTTTGATGTATATATTGTCGGGGTTTTCTCAAAGCTGTGGGAGGAGTTACGCGCCGAAAAACGGCGGAAGAAGAAAAATAATATTAAGTATGGAGAAGATTAATAGTTGCCTCAGGCATTCCTCTCCAGCTTCTGGAGTGGAATGCCTCGGGGCTAGAACCCCGTGGCACTAACTAGAAAATTCCAGGGAAATTTTGAGTGCCACGGTTGCTAGGCTACAGTTGATAAGCATCCTTCAAATTCAAGTTCCAAAACAGCGATGCTGCGCGCGCACGCACGCACGCACACACACACACACATCAGCTGACACATCAGCGTGATTTTATTACAGCGGAGGGACAGAGGAGACCCGGCACAGGGACAGAGGAGACCCGGGAAGGACAGAGGAGAGCCGGCTAAGGGACAGAGGATACCCAGCGTAGGAGCGGGGAGTGAAGGCAGCAGACGCTGCTCTGCCTGCTCTGCCGGACAGGTGAGTAACATCAGCGCTGCTTCACATAAAGTGTTATAACGTTACCTGCTGACATTCAGCTCACTGTCTAGTTAGTCAGTACTATATGTTATATGTTTGTTTACTGACATGAAGACATAGAAACACAGGTTTGCTATCACAATATGATTATTTACAGTTGTTAACTACTGCTAGTTTTTACTCCGTTGTGTTTTATTACATAAACAGATTAATACACAGATAAACACATTGACTTTATTCATCCCAGATTTGATTTACAGCAGCATGTTATCAGTATCTATAATATGATGTTTGTTTCATTCAGATCAAGGTCTGCTCATTTCCTAAACTAAAATAAAATCTGCACATTTTTTCTATTATTATTATTATTATTATGTATAATATAATAATAATAATTATATTATTATTATTAATATTATTATTTATTGTTGTGATTAATTATTATTATTAATAATAATAATAAGAATACTTATTATTTTATCATTATTATTATTATTTATAATAATAATAATAATAATAATTACTAATATAATAATAATAATAATAATACTTATTATTTTATTATTATTATTATTATTATTATTATTACACATTACTGTAGCATCACATCAGTCTTCTCAGTTATCCAGTAACAATGACATGAGACTAATAATGGCTCTGTATTTATTCTCTTTAAAGGCATCCCAGACCCTGCTCCTCAGACCTGGACCCTAACCCTCACAGCAGTTCCCCTGCCCCAGCTCTCAGTTCTATTCCCCTCAATAAATGTATTTCCCTTCAGTCATGCCTCCTCTCCTCTGTGTCACACACTTAGAGTAACAAGCTTCAACTAACAACTGAGTATCTAACTATATAAGACTAACTAACTATGTCATTTATAAATATGTTTGTGTACATGTTTATTATTTCTACTGATATTGTGATTGTTCTGTTTTATACTGATAATAATACATAGATAGTCATTTTACTCTATTACAAACACCCATGTGTTATTTTCCATATTTATTTTAATACAGTGTGAGTGACAGATCTCCACACAGCAGCTTAGTATCACTACTCTTCTGTCTCTAAGTGCTTCATGTTGGAGGGAATCTGCATCTCTGGCAGAAACACAGGCTGGCTGACCCTGGACAGGGTGAGGTGATGATGTATGTCTCCAGGTGATGAAGACAGGGTGAGGTGATGCTGTAGGTCTCCAGGTGATGAAGACAGGGTGAGGTGATGCTGTAGGTCTCCAGGTGATGAAGACAGGGTGAGGTGATGCTGTAGGTCTCCAGGTGATGAAGACAGGGTGAGGTGATGCTGTAGGTCTCCAGGTGATGAAGACAGGCTGAGGTGATGCTGTAGGTCTCCAGGTGATGAAGACAGGGTGAGGTGATGCTGTAGGTCTCCAGGTGATGAAGACAGGGTGAGGTGATGCTGTAGGTCTCCAGGTGATGAAGACAGGTTGAACATCATGCTTGGGTCTCTCATCAGTTCAGAGGTAATGCTGTACTGATGTAATCTGGCCTTATTTCACAGGATAGGAGTATTTATGGAGGGAATTTATGAAATAATACAAACAAGCAAAGCAACATACTTACTCAGCTGTAAGTGTGTGAGCCTGCAGTGTCTGCTCACCTGTAGCTCTCCTGGTTTCAGGCTCATTGAACTGGTTGACCTCTGACCTCTGCCTCTTCCTCCCCCCCATGAACAGAGCTACTCCATGATAATAATGACACATAAATAAAATCAGACATATTACCGGCAAACTTATATACTTTATTCTCAACTTAACATCCCTGAAAATATTAAGTAATGATTATGATCATATTTAAGCATAAATAGTATTTATTTACACCAATTAATTAAATTCTACTTCATTTTTTCCAAAGACAGGAACATCACTGTTATGAAATTATTAAGTAAATATTGAAATCATTTAGAGAGTAGATTTCATTACACATTTTATTTTAAATTTCTTGGACGTATGAAATTATATTATGTACATTTTGTTCATCTTCTATTGATAAATGTTGAATCTTTTTAAAAACCACAAATCATATAACTACAATACAAAACAATAAAACTATTTATTTTGTCCTCAGTAAACATGAATTAATCCATTCAAATGAATGAGCTCAGTTAACTGACAGGCAGGAAGAATTAGCCAATCACAAAAAGGTAGATCAGTTCAGCCAATCACAAAAAGGTAGATCAGATTCTGCCCAGCGACAGTCTCAAAATTCTAAAGGATTTGGCTTCGGACAAGGTTCCGAACAATTGCAAACTGTGAGAAAACCGTAACTCCTGTCCAAAAACCGAAAACACCGTGAGAGACACAGAAGCCGGCAGATTCTGACAGTGTTTATTTTATTCATATATTCCTTAAAATGAGCGAGTAAGCTCAGTGTGAACACAGAGTGAGATTCATTTGAAAAGAGAAGACGATTACATTAGGTTTAATGGGGAGCGAGACAGGGATTGCCGCCGGTCTCGGCCCCCCCGTTTAAATTTTGTGCAGACCCCGCCTGTCAACGTGACATTTTATGAATCCCAACACCTATGTCTACATTTTGAGCAAAAATTATTTGTCTCCTTTTTACGGTTGGTTGTTTACTCCGTTTTAAAGTTTGAATGACGTTTCTACGTGTACGTATGAGAGAGCAAGGTGACTCTGAAAAAAGGTGATTTTTTGTGGTTTAAAAAAAAATTCCCATTCATTTTCAATGGAGAAATCTCCCGGTTTTCTGGGGAATAACTTTGGGAAAAATTGGAATTTCAACACCAAAAGTCATAGCACCCCTCCCCCGATCGAGACGCACGTTTTGATGTATATATTGTTGGGGTTTTCTCAAAGCTGTGGGAGGAGTTACGCGCCGAAATTTGGCAAAAGAGATTTGTAAAGTAAACACTAGAAAATTCCAGGGAAATTTTGAGTGCCACGGGGCTACTGCCGGGACAAGTACAGCAGAGAGTAGGAACATGCACTAACTCTATGCACGACACTACAGCACTTGACGCTTCACACATACCCTGTATTAGCACACAACATAGTGTGTACAAACACTCACACACAAAGACACACACACACACACACACACACCTGCCTGGTCTACATTTGAGCAGTAAGAGTGTCAATAACTCATGCTTCCACTCTAACTTTGAAGAAAAAGTGATTTCCACTCCTCGTTTAACTGCTCATAGTTTGAAAAGTTTACATGTTATGTTAAAACAGTTTAGTGTTGTGAAGAGAGGACAAGTTTTCCTTCATTTTAAAGTTTGAATAACATTTCTATGTGCAAGTATGAGAGAGCTAGGTGACTCTGAAAAAAGATGAAATTTTGTGTTCAAAAAGAAATTCCCATTCATTTCCAATGGAGAATTATGCCTGTTTTGTTTTGGGAATAACTTTGGGGAAAATTGGAATTTCAACACCAAAAGTCATAGCACCTCTTTACCGATCGAGCCGCACGTTTTGATGTATATATTGTTGGGGTTTTCTCAAAGCTGTGGGAGGAGTTACGCGCCGAAATATGGCAAAAGAGAATTGTAAAGTAAACACTAGAAAATTCCAGGGAAATTTTGAGTGCCACGGGGCTACTGCCGGGACGAGTACACAATTTATTTCCAGTGTTCAAAAGTCACCCTGATCATATAACACTAAGTAACTTTTACTGTGGCAGTATTAACTACATCTTACTAGTCAGTATCAAGTGTAACAGTAGATGTAAGCAGAGAGTAGCACACAGAGCACAAGGCAGTAGCAACATGCACTAACTCTAAGCACTACAACACAGTGTGTACACACACACACACACACACACACACACACACACACACACACACACCAGCCTGCATTTGAGCAGTAAGACTGTCAGTATAATTCATATGTATATATAGAGAGAGAGTATCAATACTAGCTCGGCTGCTACCCCAGTTAACTGGCAAAACAGACAGACAGGTAGAATTAGCCAATCACAAAAAGGTAGATCAGTTTAGCCAATCACAAAAAAGTAGGTCAGATTCTGCCCAGCAACAGGTTGCCAAGGTCAGCTAAGGCCCTGCGGTTGTTACGGCGATTTCAGGATCTGCCTTGAAAAATGTCTCAAAATTCTAAAGGATTTGGCTTCTGACAAGGTCCCGAACAATTGCAAACTGTGAGAAAACCGTAACTCCTGTCCAAAAACCAAAAACACCGTGAGAGACACAGAAGCCGGCAGATTCTGACAGTGTTTATTTTATTCAGATATTCCTTAAAATGAGCGAGTAAGCTCAGTGCGAACACAGAGTGAGATTCTTTTGAAATAAGAAGACGATTACATTAGGTTTAATGGGGAGCGAGACAGGTATTGCCGCCGGTCTCGGCCCCCCCCGTTTAAATTTTGTGCAGATCCCGCCTGTCAAAGTCACATTTTATGAATCCCAACACCTATGTCTACATTTTGACAAAAAATTATTTGTCTCCTTTTTACGGTTTGGCCGTGAGCTCGAGTTAAAAATAAAAATTAAGGTTATGGTTTACTGCTTCTCACACTCTAGCTAACTGCTGCTTCCACTCTAACTTTGACGAAAAAGTGATTTCCACTCCTCGTTTGACTGCTCATAGTTTGAAAAGTTTACATGTTATGTTAAAATAGTTTGTATTTTTCCAGAGAGGACAAATTTTCCTCCGTTTTGATGTTTTAATCACGTTTCTACGTGCACGTATGAGCGAGCTAGGTGACTCTGAAAAAAGGTGAAATTTTGTGTTTTTAAAAAAAAATTCCCATTCATTTTCAATGGAGAATTATTCCCGTTGTTTTGGGAATAACTTTGGGAAACTTTGGAATTTAAACACCAAAAGTCATAGCACCCATCCCCCGATCGAGCCGCACGTTTTGATGTATATATTGTCGGGGTTTTCTCAAAGCTGCGGGAGGAGTTACGCGCCGAAAAACGGCGGAAGAATAAGAAAAATAACTAGAAAATTCCAGGGAAATTTTGAGTGCCACGGGGCTACTGCCGGGATGAGTACACGATTTATTTCCAGTGTTCAAAAGTCACCCTGATCATATAACATTAAGTAACTTTTACTGTGGCAGTATTAAGTACATCTTACTGGTCAGTATCAAGTGTAACAGTAGATGTAAGCAGAGAGTAGCACACAGAGCACAAGGCAGTAGCAACATGCACTAACTCTAAGCACCACACTACAGCACTTTATGCTTCACATATAATGTTAGCACACTACACAGTGTGTATAAACACTCACACACAAAGACACACACACACACACACACCTGCCTGGCCTGCATTTGAGTAGTAAGACTGTCAATAACTGCCGCTTCCACTCTAACTTTGAAGAAAAAGTGATTTCCACTCCTCGTTTGACTGCTCATAGTTTGAAAAGTTTACATGTTATGTAAAAATAGTTTGTATTTTTCCAGAGAGGACAATTTTTCCTCCGTTTAAAAGTTTAAATCATGTTTCTACGTGCACGTATGAGAGAGCTAGGTGACTCTTAAAAAAGGTGAAATTTTGTGTTTTTAAAAAAAAATTCCCATTCATTTTCAATGGAGAAATATTCCCGTTTTTTTGGGAATAACTTTGGGAAACTTTGGAATTTCAACACCAAAAGTCATAGCACCCATCCCCCGATCGAGCCGCACGTTTTGATGTATATATTGTCGGGGTTTTCTCAAAGCTGTGGGAGGAGTTACGCGCCGAAAAACGGCGGAAGAAGAAAAAGAACTAGAAAATTCCAGGGAAATTTTGAGTGCCACGGGGCTACTGCCGGGACGAGTACAGCAAAGAGTAGAACACAGAGCACAAGGCAGTAGGAACATGCACTAACTCTATGCACGACACTACAGCACACACACACACACACACACACACACACACACACACACACCATACCTGCCTGGCCTGCATTTGAGCAGTAAGAGTGTCAATAACTGACACTTCCACTCTAACTTTGAAGAAAAAGTGATTTCCACTCCTCGTTTGACTGCTCATAGTTTGAAAAGTTTACATGCTATGTAAAAACAGTTTAGTGTTGTGAAGAGAGCACAAGTCTTCCTTCGTTTTAAAGTTTGAATCACATTTCTATGTGCAAGTATGAGAGAGCTAGGTGATTCTGAAAAAAGATGAAATTTTGTGTTCAAAAAGAAATTCCCATTCATTTCCAATGGAGAATCATGCCTATTTTGTTTTGGGAATAACTTTGGGAAACTTTGGAATTTCAACACCAAAAGTCATAGCACCCCTCCCCCGATTGAGCCGCACGTTTTGATGTATATATTGTTGGGGTTTTCTCAAAGCTGCGGGACGAGTTACGCGCCGAAATATGGCAAAAGAGAATTGTAAAGTAAACACTAGAAAATTCCAGGGAAATTTTGAGTGCCACGGGGCTACTGCCGGGACGAGTACACAATTTATTTCCAGTGTTCAAAAGTCACCCTGATCATATAACACTAAGTAACTTTTACTGTGGCAGTATTAAGAACATCTTACTGGTCAGTATCAAGTGTAACAGTAGATGTAAGCAGAGAGTAGCACACAGAGCACAAGGCAGTAGCAACATGCACTAACTCTAAGCACTACAACACAGTATGTACTCACACACACACACGCAGGCACGCACACACACACACACACCAGCCTGCATTTGAGCAGTAAGACTGTCAGTATAATTCATATGTATATATAGAGAGAGTATCAATACTAGCTCGGCCGCTACCTCAGTTAACTGGTAAAACAGACAGACAGGTAGAATTAGCCAATCACAAAAAGGTAGGTCAGTTCAGCCAATCACAAAAAAGTAGGTCAGTTTCTGCCCAGCAACAGGTTGCCATTGTCAGCTAAGGCCCTGCGGTTGCTACGGCGATTTCAGGATCTGCCTTGAAAAATGTCTCAAAATTCTAAGAATTTGGCTTCTGACAAGGTTCCGAACAATTGTAAACTGTGAGAAAACCGTAACTCCTGTCCAAAAACCGAAAACACCGTGAGAGACACAGAAGCCGGCAGATTCTGACAGTGTTTATTTTATTCAGATATTCCTTAAAATGAGCGAGTAAGCTCAGTGTGAACACAGAGTGAGATTCTTTTGAAAAAAGATGACGATTACATTAGGTTTAATGGGCAGCGAGACAGATATTGCCGCCGGTCTCGGACCCCCCGTTTGAATTGTGTGCAGACCCCGCCTGTCAAAGTCACATTTTATGAATCCCAACACCTATGTCTATATTTTGACAAAAAATTATTTGTCTTCTTTTTACGGTTTGGCCGTGAGCTCGAGTTAAAAATGAAAATGAAGGTTATGCATTACTGCTTCTCACACTCTAGCTAACTGCCGCTTCCACTCTAACTTTGACGAAAAAGTGATTTCCACTCCTCGTTTGACTGCTCATAGTTTGAAAATTTTACATTTTATGTAAAAACAGTTCGGTATTTTTCCAGAGAGGACAAGTTTTCCTCCGTTTTAAAGTTTTAATCACGTTTCTACGTGCACGTATGAGCGAGCTACGTGACTCTGAAAAAAGGTGAAAAAAGGTGAAATTTTTGGGGTTTTTCAAAAAATTCCCATTCATTTCCAATGGAGAAATCTCCTGGTTTTTTGGGAATAACTTTGGGAAACTTTGGAATTTCAACACCAAAAGTCATAGCACCCATCCCCCGATCGAGCCGCACGTTTTGATGTATATATTGTCGGGGTTTTCTCAAAGCTGCGGGAGGAGTTACGCGCCGAAAAACGGCGGAAGAAGATGTAAGAATAAGTATGGAGAAGATTAATAGTTGCCTCGGGGCTTTGCCCCGAGGCCTTCCTCTCCAGCTTCTGGAGTGGAAGGCCTCGGAGCTAGAACCCCGTGGCACTAACTAGAAAATTCCAGGGAAATTTTGAGTGCCACGGGGCTACTGCCGGGACGAGTACACGATTTATTTCCAGTGTTCAAAAGTCACCCTGATCATATAACACTAAGTAACTTTTACTGTGGCAGTATTAAGTGCATCTTACTAGTCAGTATCAAGTGTAACAGTAGATGTAAGCAGAATAGCAACATGCACTAACTCTAAGCATTACACTACATCACCTTACACTTCACATATACTCTGTGATAGCACAACACAGTGTGTATTAACACAACACAAACACAAACACACACACACACACACACACACACACACACACACACACACACACACACCATACCTGCCTGGCCTGCATTTGAGCAGTAAGAGTGTCAATAACTGACGCTTCCACTCTAACTTTGAAGAAAAAGTGATTTCCACTCCTCGTTTGACTGCTCATAGTTTGAAAAGTTTACATGTTGTGTAAAAACAGTTTAGTGTTGTGAAGAGAGCACAAGTTTTCCTTCGTTTTAAAGTTTGAATCACATTTCTATGTGCAAGTATAAGAGAGATAGGTGATTTTGAAAAAAGATGAAATTTTGTGTTCACAAAGAAATTCCCATTCATTTCCAATGGAGAAACATGACGATTTTGTTTTGGGAATAACTTTGGGAAAAATAGGAATTTCAACACCAAAAGTCATAGCACCCCTCCCCTGATCGAGCCGCACGTTTTGATGTATATATTGTCGGGGTTTTCTCAAAGCTGCGGGAGGAGTTACACCTGCTGACATTCAGCTCACTGTCTAGTTAGTCAGTACTATATGTTATATGTTTGTTTACTGACATGAAGACATAGAAACACAGGTTTGCTATCACAATATGATTATTTACAGTTGTTAACTACTGCTAGTTTTTACTCCGTTGTGTTTTATTACATAAACAGATTAATACACAGATAAACACATTGACTTTATTCATCCCAGATTTGATTTACAGCAGCATGTTATCAGTATCTATAATATGATGTTTGTTTCATTCAGATCAAGGTCTGCTCATTTCCTAAACTAAAATAAAATCTGCACATTTTTTCTATTATTATTATTATTATTATTATTATTATTATTATTATGTATAATATAATAATAATAATTATATTATTATTATTATTATTATTATTTATTATTTATTGTTGTGATTAATTATTATTATTATTATTAATAATAATAATACTTATTATTTTATTATTATTATTATTATTTATAATAATAATAATAATTATTATTATTATTATTAGTAATAATAATAATTAATAATATAATAATAATAATAATACTTATTATTTTATTATTATTATTATTATTATTATTACACATTACTGTAGCATCACATCAGTCTTCTCAGTTATCCAGTAACAATGACATGAGACTAATAATGGCTCTGTATTTATTCTCTTTAAAGGCATCCCAGACCCTGCTCCTCAGACCTGGACCCTGCTCCTCAGACCTGGACCCTAACCCTCACAGCAGTTCCCCTGCCCCAGCTCTCAGTTCTATTCCCCTCAATAAATGTATTTCCCTTCAGTCATGCCTCCTCTCCTCTGTGTCACACACTTAGAGTAACACGCTTCAACTAACAACTGAGTATCTAACTATATAAGACTAACTAACTATGTCATTTATAAATATGTTTGTTTACATGTTTATTATTTCTACTGATATTGTGATTGTTCTGTTTTATACTGATAATAATACATAGATAGTCATTACAAACACCCATGTGTTATTTTCCTTATTTATTTTAAGATTTCAGCAAAGGATGAGAAAATAAGTTGAAACCTACAAAGTGAATAAGATAAACTTATCAAATGAGGGAAATCCAGTGTGAGTGACAGATCTCCACACACAGCAGCTTAGTGTCACTACTCTTCTGTCTCTAAGTGCTTCATGTTGGAGGGAATCTGCATCTCTGGCAGAAACACCAGGCTGGCTGACCCTGGACAGGGTGAGGTGATGCTGTAGGTCTCCAGGTGATGAAGACAGGCTGAGGTGATGCTGTAGGTCTCCAGGTGATGAGGACAGGCTGAGGTGATGCTGTAGGTCTCCAGGTGATGAAGACAGGGTGAGGTGATGCTGTAGGTCTCCAGGTGATGAAGACAGGGTGAGGTGATACTGTAGGTCTCCAGGTGATGAGGACAGGGTGAGGTGATGCTGTAGGTCTCCAGGTGATGAAGACAGGCTGAGGTGATGCTGTAGGTCTCCAGGTGATGAAGACAGGGTGAGGTGATGCTGTAGGTCTCCAGGTGATGAGGACAGGGTGAGGTGATGCTGTAGGTCTCCAGGTGATGAAGACAGGCTGAGGTGATGCTGTAGGTCTCCAGGTGATGAAGACAGGGTGAGGTGATGCTGTAGGTCTCCAGGTGATGAAGACAGGGTGAGGTGATGCTGTAGGTCTCCAGGTGATGAAGACAGGCTGAGGTGATGCTGTAGGTCTCCAGGTGATGAAGACAGGGTGAGGTGATGCTGTAGGTCTCCAGGTGATGAAGACAGGGTGAGGTGATGCTGTAGGTCTCCAGGTGATGAAGACAGGGTGAGGTGATGCTGTAGGTCACCAGGTGATGAAGACAGGCTGAGGTGATGCTGTAGGTCTCCAGGTGATGAAGACAGGGTGATGCTGTAGGTCTCCAGGTGATGAAGACAGTAGGTTTAACATCAGACAGTGCAGCAGCTGATGAGACTGCTCAAGTTCAAGGTCCTGAATTATCTCCTGGAATGAGAAAATTGTTAACATTTCATTAGTGTTCATAAGTCAGATTTATTATGACCAGATGCAGTTTTCACATTATATGTAGAGCCAGTGTCAGTTCAGAGGTAATGCTGTTACACTGATGTAATCTGGCCTTATTTCACAGGATAGGGGTATTTATGGAGGGAATGTATGAACTAATACAAACAAGCAAAGCAACATACTTACTCAGCTGTAAGTGTGTGAGCCTGCAGTGTCTGCTCACCTGTAGCTCTCCTGGTTTCAGGCTCATTGAACTGGTTGACCTCTGACCTCTGCCTCTTCCCCCCCCCCCCATGAACAGAGCTACACCATGATAGTAATGACACGTACATAAAATCAGACATATTACCTGTAAACTTATAAATATACGATAAATATATCACTCAAATATCAACAACTTTTCTCATACTTTTGCCCTACAACACAGAACAATACAATACAATAATACTGTGTTTGTTTTGTCCACAATAAACATTAATGAAGTATTCACTCCATTCAAATGACCTGACACAGTCACATTTATGTATTCATTTATTTAAGAAAAAAAAAAATCAGCGTCTGTCTCTCCCAAACACTGTGGGCATGCCTGCTGAGTTCGCTGAAACCCCGCCCTCTACCAAGTGTCTCCTGTCAATCAAAGTCATCAGCTATACTACTGCTGAGACCTTTCGGCCGCTGGCGCGGCCGAGCTAGCAGCCTTGCTAACTCGGTTAACTGGCAAAGCGGACAGAGAGTAATTAGCCAATCACAAAAAAGTAGGTCAGTTTCTGCCCAGCAACAGGTTGCCACAGTCAGCTACGGCCCTGCGGTTGCTACGGTGATTTGAGAATCTGCTTGGAAAGAATTCTGAAAATTCAGAAGAATTTGGCTTCTGACAAGGTCCCAAACAATTGCAAACTGTGAGAAAACCGTAACTCCTGTCCAAAAACCGAAAACACCGTGAGAGACACAGAAGCCGGCAGATTCTGACAGTGTTTATTTTATTCAGATATTCCTTAAAATGAGCGAGTAAGCTCAGTGCGAACACAGAGTGAGATTCTTTTGAAAAAAAAAGAAAATTACATTAGGTTTAATGGGCAGTGAGACAGGGATTGCTTCTGGTCTCGGCCCCCCCGTTTAAATTTTGTGCAGACCCCGCCTGTCAACTTCACATTTTATGAATCCCAACACCTATGTCTATATTTTGACCAAAAAATAAAAATAAAAATGAAGGCTATGTTTTACTGTTTCTCACACTCTAGCTAACTGCCGCTTCCACTCTAACTTTGACGAAAAAGTGATTTCCACTCCTCGTTTGACTGCTCATAGTTTGAAAAGTTTACATGTTATGTGAAAATAGTTTGGTATTTTTCCAGAGAGGACAAGTTTTCCTCCGTTTTGAAGTTTTAATCACGTTTCTACGTGCACGTATGAGCGAGCTACGTGACTCTGAAAAAAGGTGAAAAAAGGTGAAATTTTTTGGGTTTTTCAAAAAATTCCCATTCATTTTCAATGGAGAAATCTCCCGGTTTTTTGGGAATAACTTTGGGAAACTTTGGAATTTCAACACCAAAAGTCATAGCACCCATCCCCCGATCGAGCCGCACGTTTTGATGTATATATTGTCGGGGTTTTCTCAAAGCTGCGGGAGGAGTTACGCGCCGAAAAACGGCGGAAGAAGATGTAAGAATAAGTATGGAGAAGATTAATAGTTGCCTCGGGCTTCGCCCGAGGCATTCCTCTCCAGCTTCTGGAGTGGAATGCCTCGGGGCTTGAACCCCGTGGCACTAACTAGAAAATTCCAGGGAAATTTTGAGTGCCACGGGGCTACTGCCGGGACGAATACACGATTTATTTCCAGTGTTCAAAAGTCACCCTGATCATATAACACTAAGTAACTTGTACTGTGGCAGTATTAAGTACATCTTACTAGTCAGTATCAAGTGTAACAGTAGATGTAAGCAGAGAGTAGCACACAGAGCACAAGGCAGTAGCAACATGCACTGACTCTATGCATGACACTACAGCACACACACACACACACACACACACACACACACACACACACACCATACCTGCCTGGCCTGCATTTGAGCAGTAAGACTGTCAATAACTGCCGCTTCCACTCTAACTTTGAAGAAAAAGTGATTTCCACTCCTCGTTTGACTGCTCATAGTTTGAAAAGTTTACATGTTATGTTAAAACAGTTTAGTGTTGTGAAGAGAGCACAAGTTTTCCTTCGTTTTAAAGTTTGAATCACATTTCTATGTGCAAGTATAAGAGAGCTAGGTGACTCTGAAAAAAGATGAAATTTTGTGATTAAAAAGAAATTCCCATTCATTTCCAATGGAGAATTATGCCTATTTTGTTTTGGGAATAACTTTGGGAAAAATAGGAATTTCAACA
This sequence comes from Scomber japonicus, assembly GCF_027409825.1. Lineage (NCBI taxonomy): Eukaryota > Metazoa > Chordata > Actinopteri > Scombriformes > Scombridae > Scomber > Scomber japonicus. Next base: position 3,286,464 of record NC_070595.1, on the reverse strand, counting down.
CCAAAAGTCATAGCACCCCTCCCCCGATCGAGCCGCACGTTTTGATGTATATATTGTCGGGGTTTTCTCAAAGCTGTGGGAGGAGTTACGCGCCGAAATATGGCAAAAGAGAATTGTAAAGTAATCATATAACACTAAGTAACTTTTACTGTGGCAGTATTAAGTACATCTTACTAGTCAGTATCAAGTGTAACAGTAGATGTAAGCAGAGAGTAGCACACAGAGCACAAGGCAGTAGCAACATGCACTAACTCTAAGCACTACAACACAGTGTGTACACATACACACACACACACACACACACAGGTTGCAGACTGTCTGGCTGTCTGTCTGGCTGCAGACCTCTCGCGTGAGGCCTCTCCCTGTGCAGGCTCTCGTCTCAGGTCTACCTCCAGCGTGAGGCCCGGAAATAAAAAAAATTTCCACGCCTCCAGTGAGAATCCGACATTTTGACCAACCACCAAAGCCTGCAAAAACAGAAAGGCGGGACTCCGACAGTTTTACATCGCTTACGAGCTACAGCTGAGACAGTAAAAAAAATTTCCACGCCTCCAGTGAGAATCCGACATTTTGACCAACCACCAAAGCCTGCAAAAACAGAAAGGCGGGACTCCGACAGTTTTACATCGCTTACGAGCTACAGCTGTGACAGTAAGTGAAACTTTCAAAAATGAAGGTGCACGTAACTACCTAATTAAGTTTGTTAGTGACCTGTGTTAAGTACAGTAAGGAATAATTGGTGAGGACGTTGTTGTGGATAATTAAACCCTGATATAATTAATGGAAAACCGCGGGAAGGGGTTTATTTGTAATGCGTTAAATAATTAATTTGAGATATAGCTAAATGTTGAACAAAATACGAGTTTTATAGGTTATAGAGTTTTATAGGCTAGTTTCTATAGTTTTATAGGCTAAATTGCATTCAGCATAGATGCTGAATGCAATTTAGCTTTCAGATCTGCAAGTCCGCTTTTCCCGGTTTTGCTGACCCTCCTCCTGGTCGTGTGCATTATATCTAACCGTTGATAAATCAATTGGTACCTCGGTTGATTATCCTATAGGTGTTACAATATTTGCATTTGTGTAGTGTTACCTGTCATAAACCAGGTATTACTTATTACGAGGCGCGTTTGTGCCGTGGTGTTAGTGACACTTTTTTGCAAAGTACAAGCCTATGTAACATCACAATTAGTCCGAAGCAGTTTAACTTGCTTCACACGGTATACATTTTTACCAACTGAAATAAAATATTGAACATAATATCACTTTTTTGTGTTATGTAGATGCATCACTCCATTTTTCCATCAAGTGAGGGCTATAAAGTGGAGCGCTGCACAGTTTGTTGCAAGCTTTTTCATTGCCCCTTTTGCCCAAAATATAAACCCAGTCAAAGAGGAAGGCTCCAGAAACACCTGGATGTACATTTCAAAAACGCCATCACATTCAAAGGTATGTGTATGTGAATGTGTCTGTGTTTTCATGTGCTCATATATCTTTTTAATCATTGGCAAATTTAACCTTTTGTTGACTTCCTCCTAGACCAAAAGATCTGCAAATGCAGTTTAAACTGCAGAAATACCGCACATTTCCATTGTCCCATTTGTGACAAAACCATCATAAGAAGAGCGGACATGGAGAAACATCTGGAGACCTGTCAAATTTTGGACACATCTGCTGCACTCGACCCCCCCCTCCTTCCACCATCCACTCTTCCACAAGATGTTCCCTGTGCCCCACCTGCCACCTCCTCCGCTGCCCAGCCTACCCTCTCCTCCGCTGACCAGCCTACCACCTCCTCCGCTGACAAGCCTAACACCTCCTCCGCTGCCCAGCCTACCACCTCCTCCGCTGACCAGCCTAACACCTCCTCTGCTGCCCAGCCTACCACCTCCTCCGCTGCCCAGCCTACCACCTCCTCCGCTGACCAGCCTAACACCTCCTCCGCTGCCCAGCCTACCACCTCTTCCGCTGCCCAGCCTAACACCTCCTCCGCTGCCCAGCCTAACACCTCCTCCGCTGCCCAGCCTACCACCTCCTCCGCTGACCAGCCTAACACCTCCTCCGCTGCCCAGCCTACCATCTCCTCCGCTGCCCAGCCTACCACCTCCTTCTCCTCCTCTATCCAGCACACTACAAGCTATAAGAAGGCACAATGTTCTCATTGCGGCCTAATCTGCCTTGCAAAGAATTTGAACAATCACATTCACAGGAAACACAGAAAAAAAAAAACCTGTGACAGTGTGTTGAGGGCTATCTGTGTGGATGCAACAAATGGGATATCTGCTGTACAAAAAGCATCCCATGGATTTTCAGTGCCTATTCATGTGCAAAAAAAAACCTGGGGCCACCTGCATAAGGTGCAGTGTGAACTTGAAGAATGCAGGCAGTATCACTTAATGGCACTGAGGAGTGGGTTAACTTTTAGCCAGTGTGAGCACATCCGCTCACTGGAATATTGCAGAGAAATAGCCACAGAGGAATGGCTTAAGGAGGAGACACTGGAGGAAATGGTTAACTTGAAATTCTTTGGTGAGGCAAAAAAGGCAACCTGCAAGAAAAGGCAACAACAGGCACAGAAGGAGCATGTCCCTCTCTGTGTAGAGGTTTCATTTCAAAAAAATCCTACTCAGTACTGTTTGTCTGTACACGAGCCAGCTTTACACCACTACAGTCAGCTTGGGAGGGTGATGGTGACATACAACTCCACAGCTCACACCTGGCATTGTCCTTGTGCCAAACCAAGAACATCCTGTGTCCACAAAAACATTGGCAAGTGGCATCTATTTCAGAAAACACCAGAAATATTCAGAACAGAGACTGTAGCAAGTACACCTCAGCTACAACAAAATAGTCTCTATCCGCCATCTGCAGACATCTTGGAGCAACTTGTTCACTACATTAACAAACATAAACGGCTTCCAGACACCTTGCCAGATGACATTATTAAACCAAAACCATCAGCAAGTTACATTACAGAGTTGCATCCATCTGAGACAACTTGCACCATCTGTCCTGGGTCTGTGCATCTTGAAAAATCAACTTTAATTTCCAAAAATGCACGGATAATCACTATGAATGGTGTAATTGAACGTAAGTATTTTTAAAATGTGATTGTAACATTGTCAATTACTCAAAATCTTGTAACACCACATGTTTTCACAAAATATAAAATTGTTTAAAAATGTGTTGTTTTTTCTTTCTTTAACAGATGTATCAACCTATTTCCGGCGATGCCCACAGTGCCACATGGTGTACCGTTATCAGGAATGGATTGACAGCCTTCACAATTTTGATGATCATGTCATATTGAACCTGGAACTGTGTCTATATTTGAGGCTGAATTTACAGGTCAGTACAATTTAACTTTCATGATAATGTTTATTGGTACATGTTTATTCCTCTGAAATAACCCTGCCTGTAATTTTCTGAAATGTATTTTTCTCTTTAAGAACAATGTTTCAGTCTCCAAGGTAATCGAATCACTGGAAGGCCTAAGGAAAGTAACATTTCCATCCAAACATACAATCCTCCATGCATACCTCCACTTCGAGGCATTGACAAACCACAATTACTCTTATTCCTGTGTCTGCTGTGGCTACCATCCTCCAGTGGTTGTGATGGACCTCCATAAGAAAGGGGTGTTTAACTTGCCCGGTAAGTCACAAAGTTGTGCGTGCATGCATGTGTGCATGTGTTTGTGCATGTATTACAGACAGTAAATTACAGCTGTTTCTTTCAGTGAGTGACATAGAAGAAGTCTCCGAGAACTTCACTGGGGAGGTCAATATTGAGGAGTTCTGGGATTCTGTGCAGCTTGAGATGATTTCCCGTGCCTTTTTCCCAAGTATTTACACAAGTTCTTTCTTTGTTATCACCTTTATTTAATAAATAATTGAACTGTAACATACTATTAATTACATGTTTGGTGCCTTTTCCATAGGCCATGCAAAGAACAACTTTGCTGTCCATCCTAGTTTTGAGCACTGGGCCCCATGGATTGGGAAGAATACACGCAAGTCTGACACTGTGTTAAACACAGAATTTGAAAAAGTTTCCTCTTCAAAGTCCTCATCTGAAGCTGAGCTGAGCATGGTTTCAGAGGACCGTCTGATGGATGAGCTCATGAAGCAGAAGGTACATATATTGTTATTAAATTTTTGTTGCAGCGTGTAACAAAATTTGAATTGATTTCACATTTTCTTTATTTCAAAAGGTTTCTACAGTGCGCAAGCTGTGTAAGGCCTGCAATTTGGACTCAAAGGGATCAAGGAATGACCTCATCAACAGACTAAGAGACGAGATGAAAACCAGACATACATATGACAAAATCTTCCAAAAAATCTGGGGAGCTTCAGGTATGGGTCAAACATTGTTCTTAAAAACAATCTGAAATGTGTTATTAACATTAACTAAAGAGACTTTCAACTTACTTTTATAGGGGGCTGGTCTGTGATTCTCTGCCCTCATGGTGTTATATACAGTGTAAAGTTTAACCTGAGGGCAGAATCGCCAAGAGATTTTGCTGACCTCCTTCTCTCCTGGAAGCACCTGCCAAATGTTTCTGTTTATGATTTTGCTCGTGGTTTGGCAACTCATGTCAACCTCCGTGTCCCAACCACACTACCTATCAAGCCACATGAAGGGAGACTAGCTGAAACAACCGACGAAAATGTCACAGCTGCTCACCAGGGAAAACTCAGAATCCCTCTTCCCTGGTTGACTGAAAAGTTAAAAAATCCTGATGTTGATGGGCATCCTTGCACTGGGTCTTCAGACCATTATGTCCTTTATGACAAATTTCATGAGGCCAACACCAAGGATCCAAAGGAGGTTTTAAGGAGGATCAACCTGGTCCCAGAACTCCAGGGTTCCCTGAATAGCCAGGTGGCTGAGCAGCTATTTTCAACTCTAAGGAAAAACAATTACTTCCTCAATAACATGGCACCTTCGACGCACATTTTTACAATGAGAAACCTGGTACATCATCGAAACACAAAAACAAACAAAAATATTCTGAAAAACCTGCTCAAGAGAGGAGGAGATTCAGAGTCTCTGCATGACATCGCTCTAAGTGAAAATGGACAAGCAGTGTTAGGTAAATATGAAATATGGGATTTTTAATGTTATACTTGAAATGTGAAATATAATGCTTGTACTAAACCATGTCTTTTCTAAAGCCTTGGGAATCCTACCATCAAAGAACTCTGCACAGCATCAACATCTGCCATCACCAGTTGGAGCCCCTTTGCAGCCACAAGGTCTTCACGCTGACACACACAAAGGTATGTAGCAGCTTCTCAAATCCACATTAATTTATTTAGCCTTTTTTTAAAACTTGGATTTTCCTGTAAAGATGGTGACACATGTGGACCACACTGTGAAAACATCACTAAATGTGAGAACATACAACCAAGCCGGTCGTCATGGACATTACACATGCATTCCTCCCAACAGCAACTGGTATGTATTTAAGAAAGCGTTGTGATTCTTATATTGAAATCTTGACACCTGTGAAAGTACTGGGCTACATTTTATGGTGTTTATGAAATATTTAATATGGTGCAATCTTTTTTATATATATTTTTTTCTATCATTAGCTTGACTATGTCCTAGATACTGAAAGGCCAGAGACACAACTAATTGTGAAGACAAAAAAGAGTTGCCTAACGCGTGGTGACTTCTGGACTCTTGGCTTGAATCAGGAGATGGAATCAACCGTGAGTTAATATTAAATGGATCTTATAAGTGAACCAATTATGTTGTGAGAACGGGTAATACTGGACCAAAAATGCAGACAGCATGCAGGAGGTAATACCAATGATTTATTAAATGAGAAGTAATGGGATGGAGGGGAGAGGGAGTCAGGGGATGGAGCCGCACGTCGTGAGGATGATGGCAGAGAGAATGAGGCTGAATCCGAGGCAGGGTGAAAAGGAATGGGCAGGTGGAGAATGGCTGGCAGAGGTACTCAGGAGCAGGTCCACTGAGGAGAGAGGGAGAGGGGAGGGACAAACAGAGGGACAAGAAAAAACAAAAACAGGAGGTGCAGAGCGAGGACGTGACATATGTATGTCAATAATGCTGCCAAGTAATTATTATATTGATTTTTTTTTTTTTTTTTGCAGATTGGAAATGCCTGTTTTGAGCTTATAGAAAGAATTGCTCAATCAAAGGTATAAAGTTTGATCTCAGAATATGTTTGTATCCATTTTATATACTGTTTTACATGTTTACATTTGCAATATATTCTGCAGGGGAAGTGCATTTTTGTGGCTGATTTGTATGTCGTACCGACATGGCGACAGCCAACAGCAGCCAACCCACTCTCAGGTTTACCTGTAAGTATACTGGATTCAATTAATAATATATTTTTATGTTGATTTATTTTATCTTTTAAATGTTTCTTTGATATTAGGGAGACATTCACATAAGGGACTCCATTGTTATCCCTGTGTGGAAAATTGGACATTTCATGTTGTGTGTAAGTACAGTTGCATTTTTTTCTTTATTGCTGTCACTTTTATAACTTAACCACACACTCCCTTTCCTGTGGTGGAGGCAACCACACTTCCTGAATCATTGCTGTCCAAATCCTTTCTTGTCCTCACATCTTTTTTACATTCACTAAGCACACACTAAAAAATAAAAAATAAAAAAGGTGTGCTGCATTAGTGTTGTGCTGTTGTGTTTCTGTTGTCTGTGTTGTATTAACCTCTCCCCCTACGATGAAATGATATCTCATTAACCACAATAGGTTTTGAAGCCAGTCCAGAGAGAGATTCTCTTTCTTGATTCCAAATGTGCACATGCACAATTTGGGTTTGGTGATCAGGAAATGAGAGCACTGCTGAGGTCACTAACAAAAACATATTCTTTTGTTCTGAATGGTGTTCATGTTCCTATGCTGTTCGGAAAAGGTTTGTTTTAGGGCTGAGCAGTATGGATAAATGGTCAAAACTAGGGATGCAACGGTAGAGTTTTCCCACAGTTCTGTCTAAGCCAATATTGCATGAAAAATAATTAAAAGCACAAATATAGTCAAACAAAAAACCGTAATATCAAAATTTAACACTTCTATCATCACATATCATTTCCTTCCATAAAAAAAATATGCAGTATCCAATCAAGTTAAATTGCCTTTGTCTATTGCACCTAACGGGCATTCAATGATTTGATATATTAAATATATATTAAATGTTGTTGCATCCCTAGTCAAAACCCACCATTACAGCATCCAAAACCCCACAAGATGTGAGTATTGATATATTGCCCAGCTCTACATTGTTTTCTCATTGGATCATGTTCTGATCTGTGAAAGTCTTTTTATGGTATCACCTAAATATAATTGCAATTTGGCACATCGGGTACTTCTTTTAAATTAAACTTTCGTGGATGATAACATTACATTAATAAGATATGTCATAAAATTGTGCCATAAAAAGCCTTCTACATGTGTTCGACTGCATGTAAAGGTTTGTTCCTGACCTAAATTACTTACACGCAGTATGGTTTACATGTAACCTAACCATGATCTGGACAAGTATGTGATGCTATGTTAATGTCTTTTAACTTTTAGAAACCTTTCTCAATCGATATTTCCTGGAGTGTGGCACGAGACCACTGGTTTGGAAATACAGGTAACAGCATATACCACATGTAATCTCCATTTAACACCATTTAAAATCATCGACTGACTTCTATTCTGTCATCATAGGGTTTTCCAAGACAGCCATATGGACACGACTGTGGGATCTTCATGTTGATGGTAGGAGATGTTAGTATTTAGCTTATTTAATTCTATGTGCTTTAAAGCTATTGATATGGAATTGTTTTTCTTCCATAGTATGCCCTCTACTCTGTCCTGGATGCCCCTTATGATTTCACCGTGGTAAGTTGACTTGCATATTCAAAGTAAACTGTAAACATCTACTCTGTCCAACTGTGCTAAAAAATTCTTTTCAGGTGGACATGCCAGCTTTGCGAAAGTGGTGGTGTGTTATGCTCCTGGAGAATTTTGAACTTGGAAGGTAAGAGCACAAAAATTTGACTTTTAATTTTGTTGAAAATATTAACAGCACATTTATGAGCATATTTGTTTTTCTTTTTATTTGAGCTATGGCAAAATGTTTGCCCACTGGACAGACATTTCAAAGGGTGTGCTGCAAGATGAGGTGCCACCAGTGTATCATTTAAAGAAACGGAAGATGGATGACATCACTGAGGTCAGTGATTTCTCACCCATTGGAAGAAGGGCTCATGTTATACCAGTCGAAGTATTAGAGAAAGCTGGAATTAATAATGTTGGGTGTGCATATTCTTTATCAGTATTTTGATGCATCAACATGTTGTCCTTACAATGCCAGCCATGGTCATTGCATTATTTTGAATATTGAATTAAAAGATTTGTGTGTTCCTCACCCTCACCCCCCACCCCACCTTCACCTCCCACCCCACACACCTTTTAGACAGAGGAGCAGCCACAACCTGTTGCAAAGCGTCAGCAATCTTGCACTGAAAGAGCTGTCGAAATGCCAGTGGATGTGGTATGCATGATTCTCTGTTTTAAACTAAGTTATTCTTTGCAAAAGTTCTATTTGAAGTCTAATTTTTCTAATTTATATGCACTGTTATTTCCATGAGAATAACAGAGTGTGTACAGCAGTTTTTCTATAGCAAGACTACCTTTTTTCTCTTTTTTTTCTATCTTTTTCATAGGATGAAGTGGGGGCCAGGATACTTCATCACTGCAAAAAGGCCGCAGAGTGGGTTGAAACAAACCAACATTTGTTTTCGGCAAAGGTGGAGTTTCCCTGTGTCCTCACTATGGGAGAGGAAGAAGTGGAAGAGGTTGTGCGGCAGTACAGAAGGCTTTGGGATGAAGAAGAACGTTGCCAGCTTGATGACCAGGAGACAGAAGACATCCTTGACCATTTCAAATTTAAATTTGAAAATGTGGAAGACATGTGGGTCTTTTGTGAGGAGATTATTGAGAAAAGAGGATACACAACATACACTGAAACTGAAGTGAAGGAGTAGGCTAATAAGGATGGGTTGTATTTAATAAAAGGCTGAATGGAACCAAGTGATTTTGTCCTTTTTTAAATGTTTTGTACTTTTATCTGTTTTCCTTATTGCTTTAATTATATTATATATTTATATAGTATATTGATATTAATTATTATATATTTATTTATTTGCTTTTATTATACAATGAAGATCACAGGTGAGTTATTGCATTTCAATAGAATGCAGTTTTATCTATTCCTCTCCTCCCTAAATGTTGACAATTTTGTATTTAAGCATAGTTAACCTAATTGGCCTCAATAGTCTTACGATCATAATGTCATTGAAGACAAAAGTCGAATCATTTAATACAATAGAAATTTAAAAAAAATAAATAAGGCATTTACCTTATATAAATGTGATTGTCTTATATAACTCTGAACAAATGTACATAGATTGATGTGTTCATGTAGTACTCTTCAGAGGGACTCCAGGTAGACAGGCGCAGGATAAAGACACAACAGATACCACATGTATCTGTTGTGTCTTTATCCTGTGCCATCTGAATACATGTCTTTCTTAGGTTAAAGGTTTGGTTTTTCTTAGGTTAAAAGTTTATAAATTGGAGTTTACCCCATTAGGACTAATATGTTGCTGGTGTAATCATGGTAAATGCCACAAAATAAAGGATTGACAACATCAAAAGTGTTACATATATTTAAGAAACTAATAGCTTTTCACGTTACAAAATTGGTTAATTAAATATAAAGGCACGAAGTTTTGTCTTACAAAATCGATAACTATTTTATTTTGAAGTTTGTTGCGCGCACTTCCGGTCATAAACGGCCTCACGCTGGAGGTAGGCCTGAGACGAGAGCCTGCACAGGGAGAGGCCTCACGCGAGAGGTCTGCAGCCAGACCCCTCTCCAGACACACACACACACACACACACACACACACACACACACACACACACACACACACACACACACACACACACACACACCAGCCTGCATTTGAGCAGTAAGACTGTCAGTATAATTCATATGTATATATATATACATATGTACATATATATATATATATATATATATGTATATATAGAGAGAGAGTATCAATACTAGCTCGGCTGCTACCCCAGTTAACTGGCAAAACAGACAGACAGGTAGAATTAGCCAATCACAAAAAGGTAGATCAGTTCAGCCAATCACAAAAAAGTAGGTCAGTTTCTGCCCAGCGACAGGTTGCCAAGGTCAGCTAAGGCCCTGCGGTTGCTACGGCGATTTCAGGATCTGCCTTGAAAAATGTCTCAAAATTCTGAGGGATTTGGCTTCTGACAAGGTCCCGAACAATTGCAAACTGTGAGAAAACCGTAACTCCTGTCCAAAAACTGAAAACACCGTGAGAGACACAGAAGCCGGCAGATTCTGACAGTGTTTATTTTATTCAGATATTCCTTAAAATGAGCGAGTAAGCTCAGTGCGAACACAGAGTGAGATTCTTTTGAAAAAAGAAGATGATTACATTAGGTTTAATGGGGAGTGAGACAGGTATTGCCGCCGGTCTCGGCCCCCCCGTTTAAATTTTGTGCAGACCCCGCCTGTCAACTTCACATTTTATGAATCCCAACACCTATGTCTACATTTTGACCAAAAATTATTTGTCTCCTTTTTACGGTTTGGCCGTGAGCTCGAGTTATAATAAAAATGAAGGTTATGAATTACTGCTTCTCACACTCTAGCGAACTGCCGCTTCCACTCTAACTTTGACGAAAAAGTGATTTCCACTCCTCGTTTGACTGCTCATAGTTTTAAAAGTTTACATGTTATGTAAAATAATTTGGTATTTTTCCAGAGAGGACAAGTTTTCCTTCGTTTTAAAGTTTAAATCATGTTTCTACGTGCACGTATGAGAGAGCTAGGTGACTCTGAAAAAAGGTGAAATTTTGTGTTTTTAAAAAAAAATTCCCATTCATTTTCAATGGAGAAATATTCCCGGTTTTTTGGGAATAACTTTGGGAAACTTTGGAATTTCAACACCAAAAGTCATAGCACCCCTCCCCCGATCGAGCCGCACGTTTTGATGTATATATTGTTGGGGTTTTCTCAAAGCTGTGGGAGGAGTTACGTGCCGAAATTTGGCAAAAGAGAATTGTAAAGTAAACACTAGAAAATTCCAGGGAAATTTTGAGTGCCACGGGGCTACTGCCGGGACGAGTACAGCAGAGAGTAGCAACATGCACTAACTCTATGATGATATAGTGTGTACAAACACACACACACACACACACACACACACCATACCTGCCTGGCCTGCATTTGAGCAGTAAGAGTGTCAATAACTGCCGCTTCCACTCTAACTTTGAAGAAAAAGTGACTTCCACCCCTCGTTGGACTGCTCATAGTTTGAAAAGTTTACATGTTATGTAAAAACAGTTTAGTGTTTTGGAGAGAGCACAAGTTTTTCTTCGTTTTAAAGTTTGAATCACATTTCTATGTGCAAGTATGAGAGAGCTAGGTGATTCTGAAAAAAGATGAAATTTTGTGTTCAAAAAGAAATTCCCATTCATTTCCAATGGAGAATCATGCCTATTTTGTTTTGGGAATAACTTTGGGAAAAATAGGAATTTCAACACCAAAAGTCATAGCACCCATCCCCCGATCGAGCCGCACGTTTTGATGTATATATTGTCGGGGTTTTCTCAAAGCTGCGGGAGGAGTTACGCGCCGAAATATGGCAAAAGAGAATTGTAAAGTAAACACTAGAAAATTCCAGGGAAATTTTGAGTGCCACGGGGCTACTGCCGGGACGAGTACACAATTTATTTCCAGTGTTCAAAAGTCACCCTGATCATATAACACTAAGTAACTTTTACTGTGGCAGTATTAAGTACATCTTACTGGTCAGTATCAAGTGTAACAGTAGATGTAAGCAGAGAGTAGCACACAGAGCACAAGGCAGTAGCAACATGCACTAACTCTAAGCACCACACTACAGCACTTTATGCTTCACATATAATGTTAGCACACTACACAGTGTGTATAAACACTCACACACAAAGACACACACACACACACACACACACACACCTGCCTGGCCTGCATTTGAGCAGTAAGACTGTCAATAACTGCCGCTTCCACTCTAACTTTGAAGAAAAAGTGATTTCCACTCCTCGTTTGACTGCTCATAGTTTGAAAAGTTTACATGTTATGTAAAAATAGTTTGTATTTTTCCAGAGAGGACAAGTTTTCCTCCGTTTAAAAGTTTAAATCATGTTTCTACGTGCACGTATGAGAGAGCTAGGTGACTCTTAAAAAAGGTGAAATTTTGTGTTTTTAAAAAAAAATTCCCATTCATTTTCAATGGAGAAATATTCCCGGTTTTTTGGGAATAACTTTGGGAAACTTTGGAATTTCAACACCAAAAGTCATAGCACCCATCCCCCGATCGAGCCGCACGTTTTGATGTATATATTGTCGGGGTTTTCTCAAAACTGTGGGAGGAGTTACGCGCCGAAATTTGGCAAAAGAGAATTGTAAAGTAAACACTAGAAAATTCCAGGGAAATTTTGAGTGCCACGGGGTTACTGCCGGGACGAGTACAGCAAAGAGTAGAACACAGAGCACAAGGCAGTAGGAACATGCACTAACTCTATGCACGACACTACAGCACACACACACACACACACACACACACACACACACACACACACACACCATACCTGCCTGGCCTGCATTTGAGCAGTAAGAGTGTCAATAACTGACACTTCCACTCTAACTTTGAAGAAAAAGTGATTTCCACTCCTCGTTTGACTGCTCATAGTTTGAAAAGTTTACATGCTATGTAAAAACAGTTTAGTGTTGTGAAGAGAGCACAAGTTTTCCTTCGTTTTAAAGTTTGAATCACATTTCTATGTGCAAGTATGAGAGAGCTAGGTGATTCTGAAAAAAGATGAAATTTTGTGTTCAAAAAGAAATTCCCATTCATTTCCAATGGAGGATTATGCCTATTTTGTTTTGGGAATAACTTTGGGAAACTTTGGAATTTCAACACCAAAAGTCATAGCACCCCTCCCCCGATTGAGCCGCACGTTTTGATGTATATATTGTTGGGGTTTTCTCAAAGCTGCGGGACGAGTTACGCGCCGAAATATGGCAAAAGAGAATTGTAAAGTAAACACTAGAAAATTCCAGGGAAATTTTGAGTGCCACGGGGCTACTGCCGGGACGAGTACACAATTTATTTCCAGTGTTCAAAAGTCACCCTGATCATATAACAGTAAGTAACTTTTACTGTGGCAGTATTAAGTACATCTTACTGGTCAGTATCATGTGTAACAGTAGCACACAGAGCACAAGGCAGTAGCAACATGCACTAACTCTATGCACGACACTACAGCATTTGACGCTTTACACATACCCTGTATTAGCACATAATATAGTGTGTACAAACACTCACACACAAAGACACACAAAGACACACACACACACACACACACACACACACACACACCATACCTGCCTGGCCTGCATTTGAGCAGTAAGAGTGTCAATAACTAATGCTTCCACTCTAACTTTGAAGAAAAAGTGATTTCCACTCCTCGTTTGACTGCTCATAGTTTGAAAAGTTTACATGTTATGGAAAAACAGTTTAGTGTTGTGAAGAGAGAACAAGTTGTCCTTCGTTTTAAAGTTTGAATCACATTTCTATGTGCAGGTATGAGAGAGCTAGTTGACTTCGAAAAAAGATGAAATTTTGTGTTTAAAAAGAAATTCCCATTCATTTCTAATGGAGGATTATGCCTGTTTTGTTTTGGGAATAACTTTGGGAAAAATTGGAATTTCAACACCAAAAGTCATAGCACCTCTTTCCCGATCGAGCCGCACGTTTTGATGTATATATTGTCGGGGTTTTCTCAAAACTGTGGGAAGAGTTACGCGCCGAAATTTGGCAAAAGAGAATTGTAAAGTAAACACTAGAAAATTCCAGGGAAATTTTGAGTGCCACGGGGCTACTGCCGGGACGAGTACAGCAGAGAGTAGCACACAGAGCACAAGGCTGTAGCAACATGCACTAACTCTATGCACGACACTACAGCACTTGACGCTTCACACATACCCTGTATTAGCACACAACATAGTGTATACAAACACTCACACACAGACACACACACACACACACCTGCCTGGCCTGCATTTGAGCAGTAAGAGTGTCAATAACTAATGCTTCCACTCTAACTTTGAAGAAAAAGTGATTTCCACTCCTCGTTTGACTGCTCATAGTTTGAAAAGTTTACAGGTTATGTTAAAACAGTTTAATGTTGTGAAGAGAGCACAAGTTTTCCTCTGTTTTAAAGTCTGAATCACATTTCTATGTGCAAGTATGAGAGAGCTAGGTGATTCTGAAAAAAGAAGACATTTTTTGTTCAAAAAGAAATTCCCATTCATTTCCAATGGAGAATTATGCCGATATTGTTTTGGGAATAACTTTGGGAAACTTTGGAATTTCAACACCAAAAGTCATAGCACCCCTCCCCCGATGGAGCCGCACGTTTTGATGTATATATTGTCGAGGTTTCCTCAAAGCTGCGAGAGGAGTTACACGCCGAAATTTGGCAAAAGAGAATTGTAAAGTAAACACTAGAAAATTCCAGGGAAATTTTGAGTGCCACGGGGCTACTGCCGGGACGAGTACACGATTTATTTTTTTCTTATGAATGTACTTTATTCTCAACTTAACGTTCTTGAAAATATTAAGTTAATGTTATTATCACATTTAAGCATAAATAATATTTATTTAAACTTATATATTAAATTCTACTTCATTTTTTCCACCGACAGGAACATCACTGTAATGAAATTATTAAGTAAATCTTCAAATCATTTATTTTAAATTACTTAGTTGTATGAAATTATATTATGTACATTTTGTTCATCTTCTATTGATAAATGTTAAATCTTTTTATAAACCACGAATCATATAACTACAATACAATACAATAAAACTATTTATTGTGTCCACAGTAAACATGAATTAATCCATTCAAATGAATTAGCTCAGTTAACTGGCAAAACAGACAGACAGGTAGAATTAGCCAATCACAAAAAGGTAGGTCAGTTCAGCCAATCACAAAAAGGTAGATCAGATTCTGCCCAGCAACAGGTTGCCATGGTCAACCTGTTGTGATTGGCTGAACTGATCTACCTTTTTGTGATTGGCTAATTCTTCCTGCCTGTCAGTTAACTGAGCTCATTCATTTGAATGGATTAATTCATGTTTACTGAGGACAAAATAAATAGTTTTATTGTTTTGTATTGTAGTTATATGATTTGTGGTTTTTAAAAAGATTCAACATTTATCAATAGAAGATGAACAAAATGTACATAATATAATTTCATACGTCCAAGAAATTTAAAATAAAATGTGTAATGAAATCTACTCTCTAAATGATTTCAATATTTACTTAATAATTTCATAACAGTGATGTTCCTGTCTTTGGAAAAAATGAAGTAGAATTTAATTAATTGGTGTAAATAAATACTATTTATGCTTAAATATGATCATAATCATTACTTAATATTTTCAGGGATGTTAAGTTGAGAATAAAGTATATAAGTTTGCCGGTAATATGTCTGATTTTATTTATGTGTCATTATTATCATGGAGTAGCTCTGTTCATGGGGGGGAGGAAGAGGCAGAGGTCAGAGGTCAACCAGTTCAATGAGCCTGAAACCAGGAGAGCTACAGGTGAGCAGACACTGCAGGCTCACACACTTACAGCTGAGTAAGTATGTTGCTTTGCTTGTTTGTATTATTTCATAAATTCCCTCCATAAATACTCCTATCCTGTGAAATAAGGCCAGATTACATCAGTACAGCATTACCTCTGAACTGATGAGAGACCCAAGCATGATGTTCAACCTGTCTTCATCACCTGGAGACCTACAGCATCACCTCACCCTGTCTTCATCACCTGGAGACCTACAGCATCACCTCACCCTGTCTTCATCACCTGGAGACCTACAGCATCACCTCACCCTGTCTTCATCACCTGGAGACCTACAGCATCACCTCACCCTGTCTTCATCACCTGGAGACCTACAGCATCACCTCACCCTGTCTTCATCACCTGGAGACCTACAGCATCACCTCACCCTGTCTTCATCACCTGGAGACATACATCATCACCTCACCCTGTCCAGGGTCAGCCAGCCTGTGTTTCTGCCAGAGATGCAGATTCCCTCCAACATGAAGCACTTAGAGACAGAAGAGTAGTGATACTAAGCTGCTGTGTGGAGATCTGTCACTCACACTGTATTAAAATAAATATGGAAAATAACACATGGGTGTTTGTAATAGAGTAAAATGACTATCTATGTATTATTATCAGTATAAAACAGAACAATCACAATATCAGTAGAAATAATAAACATGTACACAAACATATTTATAAATGACATAGTTAGTTAGTCTTATATAGTTAGATACTCAGTTGTTAGTTGAAGCTTGTTACTCTAAGTGTGTGACACAGAGGAGAGGAGGCATGACTGAAGGGAAATACATTTATTGAGGGGAATAGAACTGAGAGCTGGGGCAGGGGAACTGCTGTGAGGGTTAGGGTCCAGGTCTGAGGAGCAGGGTCTGGGATGCCTTTAAAGAGAATAAATACAGAGCCATTATTAGTCTCATGTCATTGTTACTGGATAACTGAGAAGACTGATGTGATGCTACAGTAATGTGTAATAATAATAATAATAATAATAATAATAAAATAATAAGTATTATTATTATTATTATTATATTAGTAATTATTATTATTATTATTATTTATAATAATAATAATTATTATTATTATTATTATTTATAATAATAATAATTATTATTATTATTATTTATAATAATAATAATAATAATAATTATTATTATTATTATTATTATAAACAATAATAATAATAATGATAAAATAATAAGTATTCTTCTTCTTATTATTAATAATAATAATTAATCACAACAATAAATAATAATATTAATAATAATAATATAATTATTATTATTATATTATACATAATAATAATAATATAATTATTATTATTATATTATACATAATAATAATAATAATAATAGAAAAAATGTGCAGATTTTATTTTAGTTTAGGAAATGAGCAGACCTTGATCTGAATGAAACAAACATCATATTATAGATACTGATAACATGCTGCTGTAAATCAAATCTGGCATGAATAAAGTCAATGTGTTTATCTGTGTATTAATCTGTTTATGTAATAAAACACAACGGAGTAAAAACTAGCAGTAGTTAACAACTGTAAATAATCATATTGTGATAGCAAACCTGTGTTTCTATGTCTTCATGTCAGTAAACAAACATATAACATATAGTACTGACTAACTAGACAGTGAGCTGAATGTCAGCAGGTAACGTTATAACACTTTATGTGAAGCAGCGCTGATGTTACTCACCTGTCCGGCAGAGCAGGCAGAGCAGCGTCTGCTGCCTTCACTCCCCGCTCCTACGCTGGGTATCCTCTGTCCCTTAGCCGGCTCTCCTCTGTCCTTCCCGGGTCTCCTCTGTCCCTGTGCCGGGTCTCCTCTGTCCCTCCGCTGTAATAAAATCACGCTGATGTGTCAGCTGATGTGTGTGTGTATGTGTGCGTGTGTGTGTGTGTGCGTGCGTGCGTGCGCGCGCAGCATCGCTGTTTTGTAACTTGAATTTGAAGGAATGCTTATCAACTGTAGCCTAGCAACCGTGGCACTCAAAATTTCCCTGGAATTTTCTAGTTAGTGCCACGGGGTTCAAGCCCCGAGGCATTCCACTCCAGAAGCTGGAGAGGAATGCCTCGGGCGAAGCCCGAGGCAACTATTAATCTTCTCCATACTTATTCTTTTTATTCTTCCGCCGTTTTTCGGCGCGTAACTCCTCCCACAGTTTTGAGAAAACCCCGACAATATATACATCAAAACGTGCGGCTCGATCGGGGGAGGGGTGCTATGACTTTTGGTGTTGAAATTCCAAAGTTTCCCAAAGTTATTCCCAAAAAACCATGAATGGAAATGAATGGGAATTTTTTTTTAAAACTACAAAAATTCACCTTTTTTCAGAGTCACCTAGCTCGCTCATACGTGCACGTAGAAACATCATTCAAACTTCAAAACGAAGGAAAACTTGTCCTCTCTGGAAAAAAACCAAACTGTTTTACATAACATGTACATTTTTCAAACTATGAGCAGTCAAACGAGGAGTGGAAATCACTTTTTCGTCAAAGTTAGAGTGGAAGCGGCAGTTAGCTAGAGTGTGAGAAGCAGTAAACCATAACCTTAATTTTTATTTTTAACTCGAGCTCACGGCCAAACCGTAAAAAGGAGACAAATAATTTTTTGTCAAAATGTAGACATAGGTGTTGGGATTCATAAAATGTGACTTTGACCGGCGGGATCTGCACAAAATTTAAACGGGGGGGCCGAGACCGGCGGCAATACCTGTCTCGCTCCCCATTAAACCTAATGTAATCGTCTTCTTATTTCAAAAGACTCTCACTCTGTGTTCGCACTGAGCTTACTCGCTCATTTTAAGGAATATCTGAATAAAATAAACACTGTCAGAATCTGCCGGCTTCTGTGTCTCTCACGGTGTTCTCGGTTTTTGGACAGGAGTTACGGTTTTCTCACAGTTTGCAATTGTTCGGAACCTTGTCAGAAGCCAAATCTTTTAGAATGTTGAGACATTTTTCAAGGCAGATCCTGAAATCGCCATAGCAACCGCAGGGCCTTAGCTGACCATGGCAACCTGTTGCTGGGCAGAATCTGATCTACCTTTTTGTGATTGGCTGAACTGACCTACCTTTTTGTGATTGGCTAATTCTACCTGTCTGTCTGTTTTACCAGTATCTATGTATCTATCTATCTATCTATGTATCTGTCTATCTATCTATCTATCTATCTATCTA
>NC_070595.1:3252500-3255000 GCF_027409825.1 Scomber japonicus | reverse complement strand
TCTATCTATCTTATCTATCGATGTATCTATCTATCTGTCTAGCTGTCTATCTATCCATCTATCAATCTATCTATCTATCTATCTATCTATCTATCTATCTATCTATCTATCTATCTATCTATCTATCGATGTATCTATCTATCTATCTATCTATCTATCTATCTATCTATCTATCTATCTATCTATCTATCTATCTATCTGTCTACCTATCTTATCTATCTATCTCATCTATATATCTATATTAATTTCATTAAACGAAATGATTATTAATTCTCAAATCTTTACTTTGAAAGGCACTTGGCAGACCTTAAAACACACACAAACATAAATGTGTATCTATCTATCTATCTATCTATCTATCTATCTATCTATCTATCTATCTATCTGTCTATCTATCTGTCTATCTATCTATCTATCTATCTATCTATCTATCTATCTATCTATCTATCTATCTATCTATCTATCTATCTCATCTATCTATCTTATCTATCGATGTATCTATCTATCTGTCTAGCTGTCTATCTATCCATCTATCTATCTATCTATCTATCTATCTATCTACCTATCTATCTATCTATCTATCTATCTACCTATCTATCTATCTATCTATCTGTCTATCTATCTATCTATCTATCTATCTATCTATCTATCTATCTATCTATCTATTTATCTATCCATCTATCTAGCTATCTATCTATCAATCTATCTATCTATCTATCTATCTGTCTACCTATCTTATCTATCTATCTCATCTATATATCTATATTAATTTCATTAAACGAAATGATTATTAATTCTCAAATCTTTACTTTGAAAGGCACTTGGCAGACCTTAAAACACACACAAACATAAATGTGTATCTATCTATCTATCTATCTATCTATCTATCTATCTATCTATCTATCTATCTATCTATCTGTCTATCTATCTATCTATCTATCTGTCTATCTATCTGTCTATCTATCTGTCTATCTATCTATCTATCTATCTATCTATCTATCTATCTATCTATCTATCTATCTATCTATCTATCTATCTATCTATCTATCTATCTATCTATCTATCTCATCTATCTATCTTATCTATCGATGTATCTATCTATCTGTCTAGCTGTCTATCTATCCATCTATCTATCTATCTATCTATCTATCTATCTATCTACCTATCTATCTATCTATCTATCTATCTACCTATCTATCTATCTATCTATCTATCTATCTATCTATCTATCTATCTATCTATCTATCTATTTATCTATCCATCTATCTAGCTATCTATCTATCAATCTATCTATCTATCTGTCTACCTATCTTATCTATCTATCTCATCTATATATCTATATTAATTTCATTAAACGAAATGATTATTAATTCTCAAATCTTTACTTTGAAAGGCACTTGGCAGACCTTAAAACACACACAAACATAAATGTGTATCTATCTATCTATCTATCTATCTATCTATCTATCTATCTATCTATCTGTCTATCTATCTATCTATCTATCTGTCTATCTATCTGTCTATCTATCTGTCTATCTATCTATCTATCTATCTATCTATCTATCTATCTATCTATCTATCTATCTATCTATCTATCTATCTATCTATCTATCTATCTATCTATCTATGTATCTATCTATCTATCTATCTATCTATCTTATCTATCTATCTTATCTATCTATCTATCTATCTATCTGTCTAGCTGTCTATCTATCCATCTATCTATCTATCTATCTATCTATCTATCTATCTATCTATCTATCTATCTATCTATCTATCTATCTATCTATCTATCTATCTATCTATCTATCTATCTATTTATCTATCCATCTATCTATCTATCTATCTATCAATCTATCTATCTATCTATCTATCTGTCTACCTATCTTATCTATCTATCTCATCTATATATCTATATTAATTTTATTAAACGAAATGATTATTAATTCTCAAATCTTTACTTTGAAAGGCACTTGGCAGACCTTAAAACACACACAAACATAAATGTGTATCTATCTATCTATCTATCTATCTATCTATCTATCTATCTATCTATCTATCTATCTGTCTATCTATCTGTCTATCTATCTATCTATCTATCTATCTATCTATCTATCTATCTATCTATCTATCTATCTATCTATCTATCTATCTATCTATCTTATCTATCTATGTATCTATCTATCTATCTATCTATCTGTCTATCTATCTATCTATCTATCTATCTATCTATCTATGTATCTATCTATCTATCTATCTATCTATCTATCTTATCTATCTATCTTATCTATCGATGTATCTATCTATCTGTCTAGCTGTCTATCTATCCATCTATCAATCTATCTATCTATCTATCTATCTATCTATCTATCTATCTATCTATCTATCTATCTATCTATCTATCTATCTATCTATCTATCTATCTATCTATCTATCTATCTATCTATTGATGTATCTATCTATCTATCTATCTATCTATCTATCTATCTATCTATCTATC
>NC_070595.1:3157500-3192500 GCF_027409825.1 Scomber japonicus | reverse complement strand
TAGATAGATAGATAGATAGATAGATGGATAGATAGATAGATAGATAGATAGATAGATAGATAGATAGATAGATAGATAGATAGACATTTATGTTTGTGTGTGTCTGTGTGTGTGAAGGTCTGCCAGATGCCTTTCAAAGTAAAGATTTGAGAATTAATAATCATTTAGTCTTATTAAATTAATATAGATAGATAAGATAGATAGATAGATAGATAGATAGATAGATAGATAGATAGATAGATAGATAGATAGATAGATAGATAGATACACATTTATGTTTGTGTGTGTGTTAAGGTCTGCCAAGTGCCTTTCAAAATAAAGATTTGAGAATTAATAATCATTTAGTCTAATGAAATTAATATAGATATATAGATAAGATAGATAGATAAGATAGATAGATAGATAGATAGATAGATAGATAGATAGATAGATAGATAGATAGATAGATAGATAGATAGATAGATAGTTTGAAAGACACACATTTTTTTGTGTCTGTGTGTATTTAGTCTTATACAATTAAGATAGATAGATAGATAGATAGATAGATAGATAGATAGATAGATAGATAGATAGATAGATAGATAGATAGATAGTTTGATAGACACACATTTTTGTATGTGTGTGTGTTAAGGTCTGCCAGGTGCCATTAAAGTAAAGATTTGAGAATTAATAATCATTTAGTCTAATGAAATTAATATAGACGTATAGATAACATGGATAGATAGATAGATAGATAGATAGATAGATAGATAGATAGATAGATAGATAGATAGATAGATGGATAGACAGTTAGATAGATAGATAGATAGATAGATAGATAGATAGATAGATAGATAGATAGATAGATAGATACACAGATACATAGATGATAGATAGATAGATATACAGACAAATAGATAGATAAATAGATAGATAGATAGATAGATAGATAGATAGATAGATAGATAGATAGATAGTTTGATAGACACTTATCATTTTTTATGTTTGTGTGTGTGTGTGTGTGTGTGTGTGTGTGTGTGTGTGTGTGTGTGAAGGTCTGCCAGGTGCCATTCAAAGTAAAATTTGAGAATTAATAATCATTTAGTCTAATGAAATTAATATATAGATGAGATAGATGGATAGATGGATAGATAGATGGATAGATAGATAGATAGATAGATAGATAGATAGATAGATAGATAGATAGATAGATAGATAGATAGATAGATAGATAGATAGATAGATAGATAGATAGACACACATTTTTGTTTGTGTATATCTGTGTGTGTAGAAAGATGCAATTGAAGCTGCCTTACATCTGACAGGACACCGTCTGTCACAGGAAACACTCGTGGACACTTAATAATTCCTCTGACTGATCACTGATCACTGTCAAACCAAGAAATAGCACATGAGACAAACCCAGTCTAGTGATTTAAAACAGGGCGCGCTATTTAATACGGGTTCCCAATCCGACCATTTTTTTATTTTATTTTATTATTAAGGCAAAATAACTCACTTTATGTCCATGGACATTATAATGAATAGGCTATGGGCTTAATATTAGTTTACATCCAGCGTGCTGCGTGGACTTCATTACATCTGCTGCACCGCTGCTACCACAATTATGAAATGCTAAGTTTCTACAGTCAGTGACTGTGACCCTCATAAAAGTAATATTTTACAAATCTGCATTATATAAACTAACGAAATTCGTTAAAGCAAGTCATTTGGCGACTTCTAAGTCATTCAGTTAAACTAAGTCTGTTCTATAGCTGCTCCGCTGGAGAGGCTGCCAGCATGAATGAAATCAGTGCGTCTTTTTTACACAAGTATCTGTAGCAGGCTCCTGCATGACTCAGCCATGACTCAGAAGAATATGTCTGTACTTTTTAATCATAGTGCGTTGTGTTAATTGATCAGCTGTGTTGTGTGTTACCGGCGCAGCACGCGTTATGTTTTTGCGCAAAGTATGTGTCGGAGGCAACCGTGCTTGAGTACACTTGGGTTTTGAGGTAATGTGAGTGCGGGCCAGCGGGGGACGGGGGGCATTCGCTTTGAAAGACAATGGGACAGCACTGTAACCATCCCCCTCAACCCATCACCTTCGAGCTGGACACTTCCCCCACCGAAAATCAAGATCAAGACACTGTTTGTGCCCCCACTATATCCAGCACATATGCTCCTGTATGTGTGGTTGAGTTTTCAGTTTTACATCTTTTCTAAGTGAGTGAGGGGTGTAGTTGTAGATGTGTGTAGTGCCCCCACTCTGTCCAGCACGTATGTGTGGTTGAGTTTTCAGTTTTACATCTTTTCTAAGTGAGTGAGGGGTGTAGTTGTAGATGTGTGTAGTGCCCCCACTCTGTCCAGCATGTATGTGTGGTTGAGTTTTCAGTTTTACACCAATGGTTAATTAACTAGTTAGTTACTTTAATAATAATAACGAATCTGAATTTAAACTCAATTTGTCTGACTTATATTTATCTTTTTCATATAATTAATGCTCATTCAACTCTGTCTGGCCCATATCTGTCGCGGCATCTGAGCGCTCTTTCTCAGCCTTGAGCAGGCTGAAAACCTGGCTGCGCAGCACCATGACGCAGGAGATATTTGACTATTATGAAAGCTCACAGTGACCCCTCTCAGAAAATAGTTCCGACGTCCATGAACACCTGATTCTGAATCTCTGTGCGTGATTTGTGTGACAATGGAACCAAATGTCCCATTAAGCCCAAACAAAATGTTGAGCAATGATAATGCTAATAAGGTGGCTGGGCTTACCTGGCTTAAAGCATGCACTGAATAGACCGGGGTTGGCAGGTACAAATGCGCTGTATAATTGCACATAATCAAATACAGTCCTGTGGCCCGTTTTTGTCATTTCGTATTATTTATCTGAGCCTAAAAGTAAAATACGAAAAGTCTTTTTTTTTCTTTTTTTTGTGTTAGATTCAAAACAAATAACACAATAATCAGTAGTCAGTAGGCTATTTAATTTTTTGATTTGATTCGATGAATTTTGGATGACCTGTCAGTAAAAAACCATAAAACATCAGAATGTGGGCTAGTTTGTGACAGAAGAGCTATCTGATGGTCAAACCTTGTATTACAATGAATAGGTGGGTTTGGAAAAAATAGACACGCACAGGAGAAGGAGGGGGTCCCTCCAGCTGCTGGAACTCAGCTGGAACTTGGCTGGGAGTCAGCTGCCATTCAGCTGGCATTCAGCTTGGAGGGGAACTTTGAAGTGGCTACTACTGTAGATAGATAAATAGATAGATAGATAGATAGATAGATAGATAGATAGATAGATAGATAGATAGATAGATAAGTGGGGTTGGTACAGCCTGAAGAGTCAAAAGGGGGTGGGGTGCATTCTCTGTACACCGAATGGAAAACCTGGCTGCACATGTTGCATCCTTACGCTCCCCCACCTGATGCTGTGACAGAGCTGCAGACAGGTGTTTTCCTTTATGGGTCGTGTTATCTCAGGGAAAGGTACAGGGGTGGTTTAGAGAGCAGTCAGTTTTGTTGGTTGTTCTACAAACAGATACCCAGTTGCCTGTTTTAGCTGCCCGATATGTGTTTGCTGTATTATTAAATTGCACTTGCCAAATTAACCAGGACTGAAATCTTAAGGATTACAACATAACATGAAAGTTAGTCTGTACTCTAAATCTCAGTTTCAGATTTGCACATACAGCAACTTGATTGGCTGAGCTCGACATGATCACGGACAGCAGATAGATATTGGTCAAAAGTGTGAGGAATTGGGACAGAGAAGACGTACACGACCGAGGTGCAAGGATGACATGCAAATTCGTGAAGGGTTCTTCATTTTCTGACTTTTTTTTCACTTATTTACAAAAACTTATGAGGTTACAAATTACAAACTGGGGAAACAGTGAAGCTCAGTGGCACTTCAAGTGTCACTTTTCAAATACAAAATTTCACCTAAACTTACCATTTCCTCCACTGTGTCTGTTCACTGTTGAGCAGTTCGTGCACAGAGCTGCTTTATTTCAACAGTCTCCACAGACTGTCAAATAAAAACTCAACAATACATCTTTTAATGTGTTACTCTACTTTTCACATGTTAAAAGAAAGTCATTAAACTGAAATATACCATATTAATAACACACTTTAACAGCTCATCTTGCTGCGGACAGTTTAAAAGTTCATACACACATAAAAATCAGGAGTGAGCTGAACAGTGAAGCTCAGAAGTATAGAAACAAGCTGCAGTTTCTCCAATCAGTCACTGAGTGTCGCTGTCCGACCACTCTGTTGGAGGCATTCAGCGCCGGAGACCAGAGGTTCTTATTTGGTTTATTCATTTATTATTATATAAAATAGAATATATAGACACATACCAAAGCCAAAACACATTCAAATAAACAAGTCAAAAAGACACACTGTACCAAATCATTTAAAATAACCCTTGGATATTATTAAAAGTTTTGAAGTAAAACCAGATCCTTAAACTCTACAGCTTTTACTTTAGTGCCATAATTCTTCCACTTTTTGTTTACAAGGTGAAGATGTTGGATCTGTGTTTGTTTTCTATGTGTTCCTCCACACTTCTACATAGTAGGTCACATATGGGACAATGAAGCAACAGTACTGTAGTGATGGTTGATTTGGAAGATCTTTGACTCAATTAATATGAAAAGATTACGAGAAATTAGAAATGAAAAGCATCCTTCTACTGAAACAGTACACACAGAACCTTTACATCTATCTATCAATTTATCTATCACCTCCATCATTTTAGAATCAATTAAAATCACAGCATTTTCTTTAAGCAATGCAAAATCACACTGAGCTCCATTACTACAGTAAGAGTATGTCAACGATGTTCTCAGGTCAAATGTCATTATGTGAGTGATGGCACCCAGGTTAATTATGAGGCTAAATGATTATTAAAGGTAGAATATGTAGAATGAGCAGAACAACGCTGTATGAGGCAAGGTTAAGTTTGCTGATTTTCTTATTTCTCCTTATATTATTCTTATATATACATTTGATATTGAAGCTTTGAGTTTGGAAGTTTTGTAATGGCCTAAATGTTATGTATAAGTATGTTTTATTGAATTTGATTATTTGTTAATCCTTTCTAGAATAAGCTATTTCAGTGAGTTTGAAATTTGGTACTGTAGCTTTAAGAGACAGCAGCCTCACGCACAGGTTACACAGGCTGTGGCTGTGTCCCAATTTGGTCCAAATTGCGAGGCTGCATCCTCGAAGTGCGCATTTCGAGGCCGATTACGTCACAACGCCGCGCGAAGGCTGTCCCAATTCGAAGAGTCCTTCAAATGCAGCCTTGAAATGCGGCCTTCTTTTCCCTCTTTTTCGAGGATGCATCGCTACTATCCTTCGCGGCCTCCCAAATCCCAAGATCCTTTGCGCGGCGCTGTTCAGTGCCGCGAAAACACAACAATGGCGACACCAACAGGTGAAGACTTTTCATTCAAGTGTAAGTATTGGTTTGTTTTATTTAATTATTTTTACTTATTACTACTTATACTTTTATACTTTTACCAATTACTTATATTTTATTACTTGACTTATATCTTATATATATATAAATGGACTAAGATGAACAAATTTAGATTTTAATGAAGAGCTACGTTTGGGATTATCACTATTATATGTTATACTTCATTATTATCATTATTATGATAATTTTTTGCTATATTAGAACCCTTTTGTCTGTTGACATAGTAAAAAAAAGATGTTTTACATTACATTTTGTTTTATTTTTGTTTTCGGGAGCAAGGAGCAAACCGAGCTCCCGATTAAACAAAGAGGGGAAAATGACCATCTATTCACGGGGGCCAAAAACTCCGCCACGGCGGGATGGAGGTAAGGCTGATGTCCATTTTTGTACATCTTTGCATCCCTGTGTTGATGTGATCTTGTGTTTACCTTTTCTCTTGCTTCCCTCTGTGTTTAGAGCAATACTCTGGCTGTGTCTCAATTTGGACCCAACTGCGAGGCTGCATCCTCGAAGGACGCGGCCTTTGCGGCCTTCGAAGGATGCAGCCTTGAGGAACCTCCGAAGGACGCATCAACCGTTGTTAAATGAGACGGTCTAGCCTTCGAGGCATTTCCTGGTTGCGTCACCAGCTGTTCCCGCCCATAAGACGAGAAAGACGTCTCGACCGAAAAGACGGTGAAAAAGCTGACAAAATTATAAGAGAGAAGAAAGGAGAAGAATAAAGGAAAGGAGAAGAAAGAAGGAAAACACAAAAGAAAGAAAGAAAGAAAGAAAGAAAGAAGAAGAAAGAAGGAAAACACACAAGAAAGAAAGAAAGAAGAAGAAAGAAGGAAAACACACAAGAGAAAGAATAATAAAATAATAATAATCTGTAAATAGTTATTTCTGATGTAATTTTTGTAAATAGTTAAATGTTTCATCACTTGATAATAAAAGAAAATATTTAATCCCTTGTTCTTCCTGAACAGTAGCACTTTATGCAACCCTGTTATAAATTGTACTGAAGTTGTAAATACTAAATGGAATAGACAACGTGTAACAATGAACAATAATTTTTATTTAATAACAACATAAAACATCAAAATCTTCACAATCAAATAAAAAATAAAGAAAAATCATAAATAAACACAGTTCATAAATAAAATCAAATTAAACACATCTATATAGATTTATATTTATTTTTCTATTACTTTTTCCAGGAGAGAGAAGAGCCTCTCCATCCTGTCTTTCCCCTCCTGCTCCCTCCTCTCCTCTGCCTCATTTTGCCTTCTCATGTCCTCCTTTATGAGGTCAAGGAGGTCATCCTCCCTCCTCCTCTTCCTCCTGGGCCCTGGCTGGTCCTACTCCTCCTCCTCCTCCTCTTCACTCTCCTGCTCACCCACTGCGGCACTTGGCCCTGGTGTGTCCTCACGGATGGAGGCAATGAGGACAGGGGGGGCAATAGATGGCCTCTGCCCCAGTACCTCATCCATGAGGACAAACCACGGCCAAGTGCCAGCAGTGGGCTTGCCGCTGGCCTCCTCCCCTGTCCCTGGATATTTGCAATCCTAAGGCAGTGGAAATCAATCATGTTAGCAATTTTCAGCAAAAGTATTTAGTAACAGTAAAACTAATCCAAACCTGTAGGCTACCTACTTTATTATTTTTTTTTTTTTTAAATTGTCCCTTTTTTTTGGCCTGGTAGGGCTGGACCTTCCCCTCCAGCCCAATCTTTTCCAGTATTGCTCTAAACACAGAGGGAAGCAAGAGAAAAGGTAAACACAAGATCACATCAACACAGGGATGCAAAGATGTACAAAAATGGACAACAGCCTTACCTCCATCCCGCCGTGGTGGAGTTTTTGGCCCCCGTGAATAGATGGTCATTTCCCCCTCTTTGTTTAATCAGGAGCTCGGTTTCCCTAAAACAAAAATCGGTTTCCCTAAAACAAAAATAAAACAAAATGTAATGTAAAACATGTTTTTTTTTTACTATGTCAACAGACAAAAGGGTTCTAATATAGCAAAAAATTATCATAATAATGATAATAATGAAGTATAACATATAATAGTCATAATCCCAAACGTAGCTCTTTATTAAAATCTAAATTTGTTCATCTTAGTCCATTTATATATATATATATATATATATATATATATATATATAAGATATAAGTAATCAAGTAATAAAATATAAGTAATTAGTAAAAGTATAAAAGTATAAGTAGTAATAAGTACAAATAATTAAATAAAACAAACCAATACTTACACTTGAATGAAAAGTCTTCACCTGTTGGTGTCGCCATTGTTGTGTTTTCGCGGCACTGAACAGCGCCGCGCAAAGGATCTTGGGATTTGGGAGGCCGCGAAGGATAGTAGCGATGCATCCTCGAAAAAGAGGGAAAAGAAGGCCGCATTTCAAGGCTGCATTTGAAGGAGTCTTCGAATTGGGACAGCCTTCGCGCGGCGTTGTGACGTAATCGGCCTCGAAATGCGCACTTCGAGGATGCAGCCTCGCAATTTGGACCAAATTGGGACACAGCCACAGTAGCGGTGGAACTGGGTTAATTAGTGGATCTTAGAGTAGCTGTGGAGACACACGGTTTTCATACCGTGTCCTGTCCTATATTGTTTTTAGTAAGAAAGGCCAAGTCTGTGGATATTTTTGTGACACTTGTGGAATAAACACCTTTTGTATTTTTCAACGTTACATGGACTTTGAGTGGATTATTAAAAGCTACATCGGCTGGACATGTGTATGCCAAGACACACAGCTACCTGACTTCTTGCAGCTACATTAGTATGAAAACCACTTTCCTCGTGGTCTTGGCTTGTGGACTGAAAGTAAATTGGAGCTACTGGACTTTGGAAAGGATTTGCTTAACTGGAAAAGCGCAGCAGCAGCTCAAGTAAGTGCATGACTGACGCTGCAACTGCTGGTGGAAAGCTAAAGGCATATGCTAGTTATGCTAATTAGCACGCGGAACGACCCGCTAACGACTCACGGATGACCCGCTAACGACTTGTGGACTGCTAGTCGTTGTGTGTGCCTTTGAAAGACATTGGATCACTTTGCTGTATTGAGCTAACTGCAGCTAGCAAGTGGACAGGGCTATCTTGGAATCATGGAGGATGATACAGATTCAGCCACATTGGAAAGAAGGCAAGTGAAACCTACAGCCAAAGTTATGGAAGACACATTACAAAGAAAAATAGGGTCAAGGAAAGCTTCACTGGCTAAGCTTACAGCAAAAAGGAATGAGATGCTACATTTAATGGATGATGATGGCAATTTGGAAGTGGTCAAGACCAAGTTGGCTGTTGAGTTCAATAAGCTTTTTGGAGAGTTTTGTGAGTTGAACATTTCTGTTAAAGGGCTGTTTCAGAAAGTTACATCAGATGAGGAAATGAACAGTGATCAGCAGTATTGGTTTAAGCCAAAAGCTGATTCATTCAAGGACTTTTCTGATCAAGTTGATGCTTGGATAGAAGCTGTCCATGGACGCATGGAGGAAGCAAGGACAGTTAATGAAAATGTTAACCCTTCCGATAGCATATCAGAAGCAGCATCTAGGAAGTCCAAAAGGTCCAAGGCAGGCTCTAGTCGTTCTTTAGCATCTTCCGCCTCTTCAGCACGCTTGAAAGCAGAATTGGAAAAGGCTGCACTTATGGCAAGGGCAGCAGCATTAAAAAGGAAGGAAGCTTTGGCTAATCAAGAAGTAAAGCTTAAGGCTGAGCAGGAAGAACTTGAGATTCACACAGCTCTGGCTGCTACTGATGCTAAACTTAAGGTTTTGCAAAAGTTTGAGGGAGCAGATGCTCCACAAAAGGATGATGAACACTCTAAGCCACAAGAGCGTCAGTCAACTGCGGTAAAGACAAGTCCTGGAGAGCCCGTGACAAATCATAACGTGGCCACTGAGTATCATGGGAGCACAAGAAATAAACATAACCCAGCACCTCTCTACAACAATGCTGCACAGTCAAACCAGTCAGCTAGAAGCGACGTAAGTGATGTTGTTTCTTCTTCAAGCAGCAGTTCCGCTGAAAGTTCAGCAAGTTCAGAGGCTTTGCCCACTATAATGCAACGGCAAAACGACATTACAGACCTATTGATCAAGCAGCAAAAGCTTTCCACTCTGCCACCACAAAATGTTCCCATCTTCAAAGGAGATCCTTTGGAATATAGACTCTTTATCAGAGCATTTGAGCATGGTGTCGAGAGTAAAACAGAGAGCAGCAAGGATCGTCTGTACTTCATGGAGCAGTACACCAGCGGACAGCCCAGAGAGTTAATACGGAGTTGTCTACATATGGATCCGGACAAGGGTTACCTCAAGGCAAGTGAACTCTTGAGGGAGCATTTTGGCAATGAATATAAGATCTCTGTGGCATACATAAATAAGGCTTTAAGTTGGTCTACAATCAAGACAGACGATGGTGAAGCTCTCAATGCACTGGCCCCCTTCCTCACCAGTTGCAGCAATGCAATGACAGACTTGGACTATATGGAAGAGTTGGATAATGTTGCCAACATGCGTGCCATTGTCAATAAGCTTCCATACAAGTTGAGAGAGAGGTGGATGAGTGCTGCCTTTGATATCCAGGAGAAAAGGGCTCGAAGACCCAAGTTTAAAGACCTTGTCGAGTTTATTAACAGGCAGGCTAAGGTTGCGCTACACCCTTTGTTTGGAGATATAAAGGACAGCAACAAGGGACAAGCCAAATCTCCATTAATCTTCACGTCAGAGAGGAAGAGCGGTAAAACGATCTTTACCACATCTGCAACGCCCGTGCACAACCAAACAGGTGTCAGCACAGAGTTCAAGCTAAACAAAAGGAGTCTTACCAGCCCTGTCAGTGCTTTCACCAAGCCCTGTCTCTTCTGTCAGGGTGAACACAGCATGGTGCAATGTAAGAAAATGAGGAAATCCCTTCACAAAGATAAGATAGACTTTCTCCGTGGTAAAGGACTATGCTTCAGTTGCTTGAAACAGGGGCACATGAGCAAGTTCTGTGATGCGAAATTAAACTGTGAAGTCTGCTCATTGCTTCATCCTACTGTGTTGCACATGAAGAGCAAAGACAAGGCTACACCTAAGGAAGAATCAACAGACGACGGTGAGAAGCAGTCTGTGATCAGTGGGTTTGTGGACAAAGCAAACAAAACATGTTCCGGAACTGGGGCTGGGGACGCAGACAGTATCCTTGCCATCGTTCCAGTCCAAGTAAAGGCAAAGGGCAATAAGGTGGTTACGTCATATGCTTTTTTGGACCCAGGCAGTACAGCCACCTTTTGCACTGAAGAGCTGATGAATGAGCTCAACCTAAGTGGAAAGAAGATTGACATTCTCTTAACAACCATGGGAGAACAAAAGACTGTTCGCAGCCATGTTGTAACAGGTTAGGAAGTGAGTAGCCTAGACAGTTGCAACTTCATAGAGCTACAGGAAGTTTTTTCTCAAAAGACCATCCCAGCTAATAAAAGGAACATTCCACTGCAAGAAGACGTGGACAGGTGGCCTCATCTGGAGCAAGTGCAAATCCCCTACATCAATGCAGAAATAGGGCTACTGATTGGGACCAACGTGCCAAAGGCCATGGATCCAGAGGAGGTCATCAGGAGTGTCAGTGATGGCCCTTACGCTGTAAGAACTATTCTTGGATGGACAGTAAATGGGCCATTGAGAGACAGCAACTGTGAATCAACTGGAGATGGAATAACATACATTACGTCCAACAGAATAGCAGTGGCTAAACTGGATGAACTGTGGAACCAACAGTTCAAATACGACTTCCCGGAAGGTAACCAAGAACAGCTGGAGATGTCCCAAGACGACCTCCGATTCATGGACAGTGTGTCACAGTCTGCTAGACTGATAGAGGGGCATTACTTCATTGACCTGCCACTTAAGAAAAAAGAGCTTCAAATGCCTAACAATCGTGTA
The DNA here is from genome assembly GCF_027409825.1 of Scomber japonicus. NCBI lineage: Eukaryota > Metazoa > Chordata > Actinopteri > Scombriformes > Scombridae > Scomber > Scomber japonicus. Next base: position 3,181,094 of record NC_070595.1, on the reverse strand, counting down.
GTAGCAGAGCAGCGTGCCCTGAACTTGAAGAAGAAGCTTCTCAAGAACCACTCATTTTGTGAGGACTACATTACCTTTATGAGCGATATGATCACCAAAGGCTACGCAATGAGGGTTCCTGATGAAGAGCTTGGCCGCAACGATGGAAAGGTTTGGTACATTCCACACCATGGAATGTACCATCCCAAAAAACACAAGCTGTGTGTTGTCTTCGATTGTGGTGCTTCTTATCAGGGTGTCACACTGAATGAACAACTTCTTCAGGGGCCAGACCTCACCAGTTCCCTGATTGGAGTCATCACAAGGTTCCGGCAAGAACATGTTGCTACTATGGCTGATGTGGAAGCCATGTTCCACCAGGTAAAGGTCCCACCTGAAGACGCTGACCTACTTCGGTTTCTATGGTGGCCTGGTGGAGATGTCAACAAAGCACTGGTGGAGTACAGGATGGTAGTGCACCTATTTGGCGCTACTTCATCACCGAGCTGCGCGAGCTACGCCCTCAGACGATGTGCTGAAGACAACAGGGACCAGTTTGATGCTTCAGTAATCAGCACGGTATTGCACAACTTCTATGTGGATGACTGCCTCAAGTCAGTCAGCTCCGAAGAAGAGGCTGTGTTGCTTTGCCATAATCTGAAAGCCATCTGTCAGAAGGGGGGCTTCAGTTTAGTGAAGTGGATTAGCAACAGTCGAGTGGTGCTAGCAGCCATACCTGAGAAGGACATGGCAAGGGAAATAAAGGACCTGGATCTGGATCAAGATTCACTCCCCATCGAAAGAGCATTGGGAGTACAATGGTGTGTCGAGTCTGACCAATTTAAGTTCAGGATCGTCATTCAAGATAAACCTCCCACCCGAAGAAACATACTCTCCACGGTGAGTTCCATCTACGATCCGTTGGGAATCCTGGCTCCGGTGGTTCTACCTGCAAAAAAGATCTTGCAAGAGCTCTGCAGGCTAAAGCTCAGCTGGGATGACATGATTCCAGATCATCTTGCACAACAGTGGCTTGGTTGGATTAAAGATTTGCAGTTGCTCAGTGATTTTGGAGTTGATCGATGTTTCAAGCCAGCACATTTTGGAGAGCCTACATTCGCTCAGCTGCATCATTTTTGTGATGCAAGTGAAGAGGGCTATGGCACGGTCACCTACTTAGTCCAGCAGAACAGCAAAAACCAAGTCCATTGCGCATTTGTCATGGGAAAGGCTAGGGTTGCCCCACTCAAGCCCACCACCATCCCACGCCTGGAATTAACAGCGGCAACCATGGCAGGGCGCATGGACCGGATGTTAAGGAAGGAACTGGAGCTGCAGCTTGTGGTCTCAATGTTTTGGACGGATAGCACGGCTGTGCTTAAGTACATTAACAATGAAACAACAAGATTCCGCACATTCGTGGCCAATAGAGTGTCGGAAATTCGAAAAGTGTCAACAGGATCTCAATGGAGGCACGTCAGCACACACTTGAATCCTGCTGATTACGCATCAAGAGGACAGAAGGTGGACTCTTTTGTGCAGAACCAAGCCTGGATTTCTGGACCTGACTTTCTCATTCAGTCATCTGACAACTGGCCAGAGAACCCTGATCATCTGACAGACCTCAGCACCGCAGATCCTGAGGTCAAGAAAAATGTCACCGTCAATGCTCTTGCATTAGAAGAAACAGTGGATGTAATGCAGCAGCTAATAGAGTATTACTCATCATGGATGCGCCTTAAGAAAGCAGTGACATGGATCCGTAAAGTAAGGGACACATTGCTTGGCATGGCTAAGAAGAGAAAGGAGCAGAGTGTAGCCATTGCACTGTCTGACACTGCCAAGGATCAACAAATACGGCAGTTGCACAAATTTATGGCGAACTACAAGACAGGTCTCCGCAAAGAATCCCTCACAGTAGATGATCTGAAAGAGGCTGAACATGAGATCATACGCCACTGTCAGAGAAAGAAATTCCAAGAGGAGATCAACGCTCTACAAAAGGGGGAGCCTGTCAAAAGGAGCAGCCACATATATAAGCTAAACCCGGTTCTTCAAGATGGAATTCTTAGAGTTGGAGGAAGGCTCAACCGGGCAGCCATGCCAGAAGAATCCAAACACCCTGCTATTCTGGCTAAGGACCTGCGGGTGTCAGAGCTCATCCTTCAGGAGATCCACAAAGAAGTAGGTCACAGTGGACGCAACCATGTCCTATCGAAGCTGCGTCTTAAATATTGGATCCCCAATGCCAGTACGACAATAAGAGGAGTCCTATCCAAGTGTCTTGTGTGTCGTCGACTACAGGGTGCTGCTGGGCAGCAACAGATGGCAGACCTGCCACGGAATAGAGTCTTACCCAATGAACCGCCTTTCACTAGAGCTGGATTGGACTATTTTGGTCCTTTTGAAGTCAAGCGTGGAAGAGCTACTGTGAAGAGATATGGCGTCATTTTCACCTGCTTAGCCATTCGAGCGTTAATAAAGCTGTCCACTTCTAAGTGGACAGCTTTATTAACGCTCTTCGCAGATTTATCGCACGAAGAGGTCAGGTTGTGGAGCTGCGTTCCGACAACGGGACAAATTTTGTTGGAGCAGAGCGAGAGCTCAAGAAGGCTATACAAGAGTGGAACACCTCCAAAATAGAGGACATGTTGCTTCAACGAGGCATTAAGTGGATGTTTAACCCCCCAGCTGCCTCACACCATGGAGGAGTATGGGAGCGTTTAATCAGGTCCATCAGAAAGATCCTTAACTCCACCCTTAGAACACAGAGTATGGATGAGGAGAGCCTCCAAACATTTCTTTGTGAAGCTGAGGCCATCATTAATGGACGACCCATTACCACACCTTCCAGTGACCCCGACGACCTTGAGGCACTCAGCCCGAATCACCTCCTACTACTGAGGAGCAAGCCGTCTCTACCTCCAGGACTTTTCCAGAGGGAGGACCTCTATGCACGCCGGAGGTGGAGGCAGGTCCAGTACATGGCCAACCTTTTTTGGAAACGCTGGATGAGAGAGTACTTGCCTGAGCTCCAAGTGCGCCAAAAGTGGTCACAGGTGTCAAGAAACTTTGTGCCAGGGGACATTGTTTTGCTGGTGGACGAGACTGCACCACGAAATTCATGGGTCATTGGCAAGGTCATTAAGGCGGAGCCAGATGAACATGGACTCGTTCGACGGGTTCGTGTAAAGACTAAGACCAGCGAGCTAGATAGACCCATCACCAAGGTCTGTCTCCTCCTAGAAGCAGTATGAGACAGTGGTAAAGACTGCCCTCCTGCAGTACGTCCAGTACTAGAGACTTCTAATAACAGAAGAAAGAAGACAAGACTTGAGATTGTTCGTAATACTTTAATTACCCCATAGCTATTTTGATTTGTCGTTGGTAATTGTTTCTAAGTCTAGAGAACAATTAGGGGCCGGGTGTGTATGAGGCAAGGTTTAAGTTTGCTGATTTTCTTATTTCTCCTTATATTATTCTTATATATACATTTGATATTGAAGCTTTGAGTTTGGAAGTTTTGTAATGGCCTAAATGTTATGTATAAGTATGTTTTATTGAATTTGATTATTTGTTAATCCTTTCTAGAATAAGCTATTTCAGTGAGTTTGAAATTTGGGTACTGTAGCTTTAAGAGACAGCAGCCTCACGCACAGGTTACACAGTAGCGGTGGAACTGGGTTAATTAGTGGATCTTAGAGTAGCTGTGGAGACACACGGTTTTCATACCGTGTCCTGTCCTATATTGTTTTTAGTAAGAAAGGCCAAGTCTGTGGATATTTTTGTGACACTTGTGGAATAAACACCTTTTGTATTTTTCAACGTTACATGGACTTGGAGTGGATTATTAAAAGCTACATCGGCTGGACATGTGTATGCCAAGACACACAGCTACCTGACATCTTGCAGCTACAAACGCCATCTAATGTCTCGAGATCGTAGTCGCAACAACCAAAAAGTAATTCCAGCAGTCGGGTTGCCAGGTCCGGTGCCGGATTTTATTTTAGCTCTATCTCTGTAAATATACCACTTTATCCACATGTCTAACCTTTTTAGGCGAGAAAGTATCCCTTTAGATGCACAATGTCACGCTAATTTGTCCAAATAACATCTGCTTAAAGTTTTGTTCCTGCGAATTCGGAGCCACTCAAGTTAGCCGTAGCGAGTAGCGCACTTCCGGTCATTTTCACAAAATAAAACACCCGTTGCCTTTTATTATTAAGAAAACCATAACGATAGATTTGGTGCTTTTATTTTGAAAACAGGAAGCGAACATGCCCTCGCTGTAACTGACGCTGTAAAGGACTTCTCTTATTATAATGTCTCTGCTTGAAACCACCGAGGCACATTACATTGTAACGCCAGTGGGAGTAGCAGTTAAACCTGGGGAGCGTACCTATGTTCCCCGATCGCGGCTAACTCGGTTGCTAGCTCGGCGGCTAACTCGGCTGCTAATTCAGCTGCTAACTCGGCGGCTAACTCATCTGCTAACTCGGCGAATAACTCAGCTAACTGGTTAACTGTAGACGGGATCATCCCTATGTTCCCCGGTCGCATACAAAGCGGGGAACATAGCACCCGGGGAACATAGGGATGATCCCCTAATTATATAGCAATACAGTCATACTGCACATCAAATTAAATAGGAAAAACTCCGCTACAAGCACGTCATTTTTACACACACCAAACACAACTCAAACACCAAGCATATTAATGATCAAATATCAAAATCCGAATAGCGTCAGAAAGTCAACCCACTCTCCACATTTCCATTGCTACCATTTTGATACTTCATGGTACACAAACAAATAGCATCTCATATGAAAGCTAAGACCCTGGCGAGTTCGACAGTAGCCTACCACTATTATTGCGCTAAAAACTCAGTGAACCAGCAGCCAAAGTATACAAAGGTAAACAACCACTTATTTACAGCGACTAACAGATATTCTGTCTTACCTTCGAAGTTTTGTGATGAAAAGTTGTACTTGAGAGCAAAAAACGCTGGTTTTAGTGAGTCCAACACGGCTCTCCTTGTTTACAACTCCGTGGCTGTATTATTTAAAAAAATATATATAGCTTTTAATAAATATTCTACATATTCAACCTTTAATTCTCAAATCTTTACTTTGAAAGGAACTGGGAGAACTTCACACACACACACACACACACACACACACACACACACACACATCTAAGAATCCTAACACTCTAAATCCTACATAATGCAGAACTGTTTCTGTTTAGAAAACAGCCTTTATTTGCTTAACACACATAGATGTATGTCTATCTATCTATCTATCTATCTATCTATCTATCTATCTATCCATCCATCATTGACTGCCACTTTATGAAACAGGATTATGACTATGATTCTGTCTGTATTGTGCACGTGAGTCCTGTTGGCAGTTAAAAAATCAGACTTCATTTTAAAATAAATTTAAAATCACAGCAGCTCCATAACTACAATAAGAGCATGTCATAGATGTTGTGGGTCAAAATAAGATAAGAGATTTCTTTATTAGTCCCACAATGGGGAAATTTGCAGTGTTACAGCAGCAAGTGGACAGTAATGGAAGAGCATCAATAAGAAAGAATAAAGAACAATAGATAAGTACGAATAGTAGAGCATATAATTATATAATTACACAACATTTAACAGGCCAATTCTTCAAGAGATAGTATTAGCAATTCTAAAAGGCAGTTCCTCTTCAGAATGAAAGTCCTGAAAACATCTGTGCCAGTGATATTTGTGACTCCACAAAGCACCATAGTTTCTTCTTCACATTATCTTCACATGAAAAAATGGACAATTCACCCTTTCACATATAACATGAGAAATTTACTTGTGATGATCATTTACTGCATCATTTGCCCAAATGACATCAGAAGAGGTCTTAGGAATAAATTGTCAAAAGGTAACACACATTACTAGTTTTTTCCAGGAAAAGCAGACACTGATCATTTATATATGTTGTGTTTATTGTCAGAGGAGCAGAAGTCTTGCAGCTCATCTACAAGCGCTCACCTTGGTGAATACTCCCTCTTATGGCAAAGAGAAAGAAATACACTGCATAAAGTTAAATTTGAACCCACAGTGAAAACACATTTAAATCACATTTAAATACCCACTGTGACATGTCTCCATGGCACCCAGAGAGGGTGGTGACTGTCACTTTTACCCAAATCAGTGAGGATGACAATGGAGATTGTTAACACTTTTTGAAGCTGTATGATGGGCTCCTCACTGCCTGTTGGACCTTACTGTGGAATGGTATGAAACCCATAAAGACTCACTACTTTAATTGTAATGTCGCAGACTTAGAAGGATATTGACTGAATCTGATAGTTATAGGGGTACATCTCCAACACCATGAAGTGTGGTCAGGCTGTTTTGCTAAATGTTGCACGTATCTGAAAAGAAATGGAATTGAAAAGACAATGTTTTCTGCTGTTAAACTAGGATTATTTGATGAAGAAAATACATTTTTGGAAGTGCATTTATCCTCCCCGAAGAAGACTGAATGTGAGGAGATAGTAGTTAAAGGTCCCTTCCAGACATATTTCAAGACAAACAAAAATAGTCCGTAAGAAAGTCAGAATACCTTATACAAATTATGAAATACTTATTCGCCCTGATTGAAAAAAAACTAAATCTATAAATATGCAAGTAGTGTTAATTTCACAAGCTTAACTGTTGAACACATGTCTCCATTTCACTGACAACTTTGTGCTCAATGTACTGACGACTAAAGTTTGCAAAGGGGTGGAAAATTTCCAGTAAATTTTCGGAAAGTTTCCGGTAAATTTCCATGGGAAGTTAAGCTGGGGAATTTTGGAAATATTCCAAATTGGAAACTTTCCATGGGAATTATGGAAATGAATGGAAATTTATTTCAATTTAGGGTAATTTAGTGGAAAGCAAAAACATTTGTTTAGTTATAAGCAAAATAATACAATTAAAACAGATTTATTTATAAGTTGAACATGATCAAGTTGAACAATCAAACAGAACAAAAACATGAACGTGGAGTTATGCGCAGTGCATGTAGGGGGCGTGGTCTCAGTATGCACATTGCATATGGGGGCGTGGCCTCAGTATACAAAGTACATATAGGGGCGTGGTCTCAATATGTGCATTGCATGTAGGGGGCGTGGTCTTAGTGTGCACATTGCATGTAGGGGGCGTGGTCTCACTATGCACAGTGCATGTAGGGGGCGTGGCCTCAGTATGCACAGTGCATGTAGCGGCGTTGTCTCAGTATGCACAGTGCATGTAGGGGGCGTGGTCTCATTTTGCACAGTGCGTGTAGGGGGCGTGGTCTCAGTAGCCCTTCACTAAACAGTGTGCTATGTGAGCATGTGATAGCACAGATATTCAGCTGTACTGCATGATATCTGGTTGTTTTAGTCAGGATTATGCCAAAATATTATTTTACACAACTATATTTAAGTTCCCTAATAGGAACATACCTTCAGTTTAATAAATTCCCAGTTTATTCCTGTTAATTCCCGTTAATTCCCATGGAAAGTTTCCAAGTTTGAAAATTGACAGAATTTTGCAAACCTAGTCACCATAGTTACCACCAAAAGTGATATTTAATTATAAATGTGACTAAAATTATTCGTAGGCTTCCTTAAAATGCAGTCAGTTTTGTTGGTTGTTCTGCAAATAGATACCTGTTTTAGCTGCCCAATAAGTGTTTGCTGTATTATTAAATTGCATTTGCCAAATTAACCATGACTGAAATCTTAAGGATTACAACATAACTAATTTTTCCTTGCACATTGTTCCATTTCATGAATGTTTTAACTTCATGTGCAGAATGATGTATGAGTTAGATGGCTGTTTTCACATTAACTGAAGGGTGAACATTTCTCTGTACTCACCTTAAGTCTCAGTTTCAGATTTGTGATATAACAAATTAGTTAATACTGAGTGGTGGTTCAGTATGCAATAAACACAGGTGTGATATATTTATGGCATATTTATAGATTTAGGATTTTTTAATCAGGGAGAATAAATATTCGCACCCGTATACAAACAGGGGCAGTCTGATTGGTCAATACTAGCCGGCCTTCTATTGGTTGACAGCTTTGATCCACAAAAAATCCGAGAGCAGAGCAGAGATCTGCGAGCACAAGTTCCCTGAGCACGAGAGGAAGAACTTGAGTTTGAGCGCAGGAAATCTGTGCGAGCAGTGTTGTAACCGAGTGCGAGGACACACTGTGAGCATGCGCAGAGCAAATTTGAGTGCGAGAGCAGAGTTTTGAGAGAAAATATCACAAAATCTGAGCATGAAATCAATAAATACTGCTCTCAAATCCATTTAATATGCTCTTGAATTAAGATAGGGAATAAACTCCATAGATAAAGACATAAATAGAACAAAAGGAACCCAGAAAACGTTTAGATGTGTTCAAGTCTTTATTTAGAGAAGTGCTTGTAGGGTTATATTATATTATATTAATTAATATTAATATTATTATCTTTATATTATTATTATTACTATTATCATCACTATTATTATAATTATGTTGCTATTATCATTATATTATTATTATTATTATCATCACTATTATAATTATATTACTATCATCATTGAATTAGTCCCAGATAGCAGAGTCATTGAAACAATGTTAAATCAACATTGTTTTGTCAACGCTAAGTCACTGAAACAACGTTGAACCAGGGCCGTTTCAAGGAATTTGGGGGCCCCAAACAAAATGGACTTGGAGGCCCCCCTACCACCTACCACCGCCGCCTGCCGACGCCGACACCCCTGCCGACACCCCACAGCAAAAAAACCTACGCCTCACCATCCCACCCCGCCCGCCCAAAGCCTACAGGAAACACAGCATAGACACACTGTTGAAGTTCAACCACACATTATATCAATAAAATATTTCTTAATAGTGCAAATACTGCTTACAAATGTTGCATATAAACTACTGCACACATAGTATGTTTACTTATTTTATTTGAACATTTGCAATCAACACATACAAAAAATTGCAAATTCGGTATTAAATATAAAATCCAACATAGATAAAAGTACACACACACACACATATAAGATTAACCTTTAAAAAATATGCAAATTATCTACATCTGCTGTTTGCGAGCCTTAGCTTCAGCAAAGGCAACCACAATGTCCTCCATGTCCAAAGACCGGCGAACATCACACTCAATTGACCTAACGGCCAATCCTGTGAGCCTCTCTTGGCTTATGGTAGATCTCATGTATGTCTTTATCAGCTTCAAAGCTGAAAAGCTCCTCTCACCTGAGGCCACAGTCACAGGGAGAGTCAGGAGTAGCTGCAAGGCAATGCTTAAATTACTGTAAAGATCCAGTAACTTTTCACTGTATATGTAGTTCAGCATGTCAAATGGGTAAGTGGCTACATGGTCTGGGAAGCCGAGTTAGCAGATGAGCTAGCCACCGAGTTAGCCGCCGAGCTAGCAGCCGAGATAGCCGCCGAGCTAGCAACTGTGGGGGGCCCCATTGAGGGGGATTCCGATAACAGTGTCGCTGCACTTTCCTGCATTGACCATCACAGCATTTAAAGGGACGCGCACACAGTTTGTCGTTGCATTCAATTCATAACCAGTCGTTGTCTGGGGGCCCCCGGCCAGCTCGGGGCCCAAGGCAATTGCTTGGTTTGCCTGTCCTGTTGCGACGGGCCTGCGTTGAACTCTGATGTTGATTCAACATCATTTTTGCACCGTCAATTAATATTGAAATGTTGATTTTCTTTTTTTTTTTTTTTTTTAAAGATTTTGTTGGCATAGACGCCTTTATTAATCAGTAGATCAACAGGAAACATGGGAGAGAGAGGGGGGCGACATGCAGCAAAGGACCTCCGATCGGGATTCGAACCGGGGTCGGCTGCGTATATGGCATGTGCTCTAACCACTCGACCACCTGCGCGCCGAAATGTTGATTTTCTAACTGAAGATCAACAGAATTTCAATGGTATTTCAACTAACACAAATGTTGAAACAATGTTGAAATTTCAACCTAACTATAGATCAACCTGCTTTCAATGATATTTCAATATTAAATATAATAATATTAAACTATAATAATTACTAAATATACCTTTATAAAAATAGGCTAATAATACAAATCCTGCTTTATCTACAGTCAGGGTGTTATGGACATAGGCCTAAATATGATGGGCCTTATTAAACAGGTTTTTCTCTAATAGCAAATGACAATCCACACATTTTTTTTTAAACAGTCATTTATTTAATCAATAAATTTCACAGCTTTTAAGGGCGTCCAATCCCTCCTGACTGGTCTGGGGTGTAATGCAGCCTCTTCTGATCTGCCTGAGAAAAGGTTAATTAGTTTGCAGTCCCCATTTGTAGTGTCAGGGCATCTAAAACAGAAAACACAAGCAAAACACAAACTGTCAGTTAAATAGCTGTTACTGTACATGTCATTGTGCAAGTGGTGTGCAGATTCAGATATTAAAAAGAAACAAAAATAAGGCATAAAGTACTTTAAAGACTTGCTTACTTGATAAATGATGTGGATCAATGATCTGTAAAAAGGACAAAAAAGGTTAAGTAAACAGCAATTTAACATTAACAACCAACCACAGTCCTGATAACTCTACAGCAAGTGTTTTTGTAACCATGGAAACACACAGCGTGTACGTGAATCTGCTGTTACTGTGCATGTATTGTGACTTTATCTTTAACTTATAATATTCAACAAGTTATAGTAATCATTATGCCGATTGTATCCAAGCACCATCCATAGCTGTCATGTTGCTAGCGTAAATGCTAACTTCAGAAGAAAAGTGAACTTATCTTTTCTAATATCTCTGTAATTAACAAAATGGCTGCAAATTGGTCATATTTCTTTTAAATTGAGCGATAATATGGACTGTATGTATCCTCGATCGCTGATCCTAGATAACATTGTCCTCATACAGTTAAAAAGATAAGCTATCTTAGCGAACTTGCTGTGGTGCTGCGTGAATGTGTGTATTAGTATATTATACTTATATATTATAACTTATAAATTAATGGTAATGGTAAGCATACAGCATACGAATGACTGCATATAATGCTGCACTACCGTTTGGAGATCGGTCGACATTTCAGTGAATAATTCTATTTTTAGACTGTGGAGTACCTCTTACCTCCGTAGACATACATGTACTACTGTCTCTGCTAACCCCGTACCAAGATGGCGGCGCTTTAGGCACGCCTCTCCACAGTCAATGCGGCGTCTACGTATATATGTCTATGCTCCTGCATGCCTCAGCATGCCTCGGCTGAAAGGTGGGGGAGGGGGAGATCAGCCTGCTCTGTGACTGTGTGAGGAGCATAGACTGTGGTGAGGAGCAGCAGAGCAGGTGCGGGGGGAGGAGCCCCTCCCCTTGATGGGCCATTAATTAAGGCTGAGGTGAAGGCAGAAAGGACACCACAGTATTCTGCTCTTCTCTGCTCTGACTCTCAGCCATACAGCCTACACTGTTTAAAATAAGACCACATTTACATTTATCTCTGCACTTAACTATAAAATTAAAAAATGTCAACATTAAAATACGAATGTTAACATAAAAATAAAAAAGTTAACATAAAAATAAAAAAGTTAACATTAAAATAAAAAAGTTAACATTAAAATAAGAATATTATTAAAGTAAGACTTAACTATGTAACACCCAGTTTTCACTATATGTAAATCAGTAGGACGTTTTACTAAAGGAAAAGTAGTAATATTACACTGTATATAAATACTCAGTTAAGTATTAGTGCTGAACATACTTTAAGTACCAAACCTATTCATGATGCAAAATATCCAATTTCAGAATAATTATATGATTATATTATAATTATTATGGATCAATGTGTAATGTTGCAGCTGGTAAAGGCAGAGCTTTTAATGACTATAGAGCTGGGCTGAATTTCCCTCTGGGTATCAAAATATTCTATATTGGCCTATAATAGTACTTTCACTATAATCAGTATAAATAGTGAAAGAATATAGTATTTTCACTATAATCAGTGAATAAATGTTTATACATTTATTCACTGATTATAGTGAAAATACTATATTTCCTCCTAAATTGCAATGAACTAGAAGAATAAAATAGCAGAATGTTCACTGGCCTTGTCTCTTTATTAATTGTGTTTTACGTTTCACCCACCTTACTGGAACTTGGAGATTTTGTCTACTTTTTGAATTTTTCCTCACCCTGCAATACATGCTGATCTTTACTGTTATATGTTTAACTTGTTAATTACTCATGTTACATTGCTGTTGTATTGTAATTAGTATGCAGCAACAACACAAAACATATGTCATTGATTTTTTTGATAGTCTTCTTTAGTTGTTGATTCATCCCCGAACTGTATTGAAATTATTCAAGGTTTATGTGTCCCTGGTAAGGATCCTAAGGTCCATTACATGAGATCACTAGTATGTTAACTTATATAATATCAGCTAAATAACAAAGTGGTATAGCTGTATATTTACTTTGGTGAGTTATTGTGTAGACAGAGACTCCCAAGAACAAGCTGCAGGTACCATTAGGGAACTAGAAGAGGGAATAGACCCAGAGCCTGAAGCTTATACACTAGGGCAGTGGTCGCCAACCCGTCGATCGCCATCGACTGGTAGATCTTTGAAACATTCCCTGTAGATCCTGAAAATAATAGAATAATAATCACCAAAATACATTATGGCTGATTTATGTTCAGTTTTGCAAGCTCCTCTCTTTCACTCTATCTCTATCTCTCTCGATCCAGTCATTGTATATTTTCAGCGTAACAGGCTACATTAAATTGACCAATAAGATCACACAGCACATTTACTGTCACAAAATGACAATATACGGCACTAGCAGGTGATAGCCGATAGACTGCAATGTCGTTAGCTGGCATAGCAGAGGCTCCAAGAAAGAAGTCGAAAACGTATAATTTCCATCCAGAATGGGAAGAGGAATTTCTTTTCACCATGGTGAAAGACAAGTGTGTGTGTATGCTGTGCCACCAAACTCTAGCACTGTCTAAAAGAGGAAATCTGGAGCGTCACCACAACACCAACCACGACAAATTCAAAAACAGCTTCCCCGCCAAGAGCGCAATCCGTGCTAGGAAAGTTGCTGAGCTGAAAGCGGGATTGAAGGCCCAGCAGTCGCTTTTCACAAAACCTGCTGCTCAAAATAAGGCTGCGACTGAAGCTTCATTTCGTGTAAGTCACCTTTTGTCTAAACACAAGAAGCCTTTTACAGATGGCGATTTATTCAAGGAGGCGATGGCCATCACTGCAGAGACAGTTTTCAACGGCTTCAAAAACAAAGACGACATCAAAACCGCGCTCCGCAGTGTCCAGCTTGGCCCCAATACAGTGGCCAGGAGAGTCGAGGAAATGTCAGGGGACGTGGATCGACAAGTGCTAAAAGACTTATCACACTGTGAATATTTTTCACATCAGTTTGATGAATCCCTGGATGTAATCCAGATAATAATATCTGCACAGAGGTTGAGCAGGTGTAACTATATTGTTGCTATGTTGTTATTTGTACCAGTCTCTGCAGGATATAAACAGGCCCAGGGGCAGTGGGGGCTTGGAAGCCATGATGACAGGGGGGCTGTTGTCTCCTGAGCTACTACAGAGGGTGAATGTGGAGTTTGCTTAAATACAGGTCTGCTGCACACACACAGACACTGTGGCTGTGTGTGTGCCCAAAAGACTGAAGCACTTCAGAAATGCTATACTTTTTTAACAGTTGAATGTTTACAATCTCCTTTGTTGTTTACATAAAAGGTTATTTAGGCTTTTTAAATAAACATTTTTTGATTACGTATGTTACCTGTTAATTGTTTTTTACATATAAGTTCACACATGTTACGCTTTGTGGCACTCTGCACTTAAAAAGATTCATCTCAGTGGCCACTTTTTGAACACCACAATGTATTGAATAAATACAAATACTGTGAACAAACACTTTTTGACTTTTCATTAATATTTTTTCCTATTCAGCTACACAAACATCACATTTAAACTACTCAAAATTGTACTATAAATGAGAGTATCCCAGAGTCCTATGTACACCGTAGTAATTTATTGATATGCCGCATAATGTCCTCCTTTTTGGTGTTATGGAACTGGTCACCCTAGTGCAGTGGTCTCCAACCTTTTTAAGCCCAAGATCCCTGAACTCCACCTTGGTGAAAGGCAAGATCTACCTATTGAAACGTTGAAAGAAAAAGACTGTACTTCCAGATTGTACTTCCAACTTGACGCCTTTTATAAATGTAGGGGAATATGTATTTTAAACATATTGAAAATAGCTCTCGTAATAAGGGGCACCACCTTCGTATGAAGGAAAAGATTTTTACTTAATTGGTTGTTTGATTAGCCAATTAATAAATCAATAAATCATAATAATTAATAAATCAATACATTTCTGAATCAGTCAAATATCTAAAGTTCGTGGCTCTACGGTTCAATAGATCCCCTGTATCACTTCAAAGAATAGACATACACAATTGATTGGGTTTCATGGATTTTATTAACTACACACTACTAATAAATGATGTATAAATAAATGTGATGATACAATATGCAATATGAATTCAAGAGATTACTTGATACAGCGACATGAATGAAAGATGATGGTGAATGATGAATTTAAATGAAGGATATGTAATTATGTGGAAACTAAGAAAACTTAGCCTATAAGTTTTACTGAGCCTTACTTTTAAAGGAAATTTGAATTACTCGATCATCAACCCTTGATTAATGCAATATTTGGATCCTACTTTCATCCGTGGAGGGTTTCAGCTGTCCGTCTTTCAGAACCACGCGTACGCACACCAAGTGGAAGATCTCAGAGAGCATCGCCGGTCCGGGCGGGGGAGATGATCCGGGTCGGCTGGCCTTCGTCAGACTGCCTTGTTCCGGTCGTTGTCCGCTGGCAGACTTTGTTCCTCTCAGTTATGATGAGTCGTAGGGTTGACAGACGTTTGTCTGCCCAAAAAGTTCTCTCAGGTTGATGAAAGATGGAGGAAAGGTCTAATTTAACTAGTTCTCTTTCTGGAGAGATCTCAGCGTCAAAATCATCAAAATGTCAAAACAGGCTGAATGCAAAACTTAATGACGTGTTCACTTAAAGAGCTTTTTCTCTAGACGTTGCTGGTGAAAGTTACAAGATTACAAAAATTAGGAAAACTTAGATAGAGAATAAGTAAAGATTAAGCTAAGAAGGTGTGAGGTGAAGAAAAGAAAAGATGGGCAGAGCAAGCCCGCTGTTCGGGTCAGCAAGACCCTGTTCAGGTCCGCTTAGTCTGCATGTTCCGCTAAGTCACTAAGTCCAGAGCATTTCAGAATGGGTGCAGCTGGGTTTTGTCCCTGGGGAGGGCTGTTGTGTCAGCCAATCAGATTCATCACAGCTACTCTGAGGATCTAATTTCCAGCTTTTTACCATGTAACTTTTCATCATCATCATTCATTCAGTATTTAATCCTGATTATAAAATACATACTATAATCTATTAACACAGAACACAGGATGTATTATTCTGGCTTTGATATGACATCAGCTTGATTCATCAAGCTGCCATTCATTAAAACCTGAAGAGGATTAATATGATCAAACATAACACATTGTTATTCTACTTATTCCATGATAGATAATTGATTATCACCAAAATGTAAGCATAACATCAGTGTAACACTTTCTCACATCAAACAAACATTTTCATACCAAAATTTAGTAAGTAAGTAAATTAAAGTAAGTAAGAAAGTCTAATCACAGTTCTCCAAATACACATTTATCTATGATCGCTGTAATAGCTGTTACAGTGGAGGTCTCTTTAGGTAATTGATAATCATATAAGTAATTGGTATTGTTTAAATCATACTTTTCACCAAGATGTTCTTACTTGAGTATTTAACACTAATTTTCTCATTTTCATGCTCTGTGTGGTTTCAGGAGACACAGAGAGGGGGAAGTCAGGAATGTGTCTTTTAGTTTACGACCGTTGTCTGTGTGGCTCTTCTCTGATGAGAAGGACAGAATGGCTACCCGTGGGTAGTCAGAAGACCCCCACTCCGGGTCTGGGGTGGAAAAAGGTCATTTTTCATGCCTCGGGTTAAACCTTATGACCGGAAGAATGGGAAGATGGGACAAACCGGCTCATTCTTACAAAGTGAATTATTATTTAATTGCCTCTTTGCAATTAGATCAAAGCCTTCCATTCGACTCATTCTGCTCCATGGAATGTTAATGGATCTTTGTTTGTCCAAGAGAAGGACCCTGTCTGTCTCTCTATATCAGACCTGGTTCAATTTCCTCATCTGAGGGTCAAAGGTGACTCTGACCAGAGGATGTCCTGAGCAGTACTGATGTCGTGTTCACCACATATCCCCCACTTTGATTCGACGATGCTGGTCCAGGATCATCGAATCAATTGATCAGGACATCCAAGGCGGCGAAGAAGGTGGCACATGATGACATTGCTATAACCAGGGTTGATGTCTTGGCCAATTCAATTATTCAAAACTGTATAACTACAGAGAGGTACCTGGGTATCTAGTGGTTAGACATTAAGGTGAGAAAATGAAAATAATAATAACAGTGAATCACTCAAGCTACAATGATTAACTTTATCAATAATAATCAATAGTTGCTAAGTAACTTGAGGATAGCTAACCTCTAGTGTCATTTGAAAGTGTCGTAATGGTTTTGTACTCAATAGGGAGAAATGAGATAAAAAGATACACACTATATACACTTATACTTGTCAACATAAGACCCATTATATCACAGCATATCAGACAGTAACATTGCAACCAGTTGTGTGTGAGCATGATCACCCTGTAGTACAACATTCAAATATTCTACTGTGCCCAGAGCCTTGAGCAACATCTCACTCTAGGTGTTAAATACCAAGATTGTGCCTTACACATTTCTGGATGGTTTCTGATTATGATGTGTGCTTGATTATTTGTTCCCGGATCCCAGAGATTTTAATCTGTAACTCATTCATACGCTGTTTGATGGCGTAGATGTTTGATGGCGTAGATGTTTATGGCGTTGACTAGGGTAAATTTTAAACTAAAAAAGGACAATACACAGTTGAGGCTGGGGTTAGCATAGCCCCAATTAGTGGTTTCTCTTTTGTAAGTGGTTGTTTAACCTGCTGAGGTGAGCTCATTATTTGAACTGATTTGAATACGTCACCCCCACTTGTACTCAATGGCAGAGTAATTGTAGGTGGTGAACATAATTTAAGGTGGAGGTGTCACTTGGTTTCTAAGTGTCCTGAGTTTCAGACTTGTGGTCAGTTGATTTTAAGTTGCTATCAGAAGTTTCTGAAATTTTGAGGAGACTGTGATACAGGAGAATTTATTTCCACCCCCCTGTTAGTGATTTGCACCTCAGGGTGTTTATGGACTTTATGATTTAACTGGGATGTGTTGTTTTCCAGCAAATCCCATAGGGTTTTTGTCTAGTTTTATTTGGTTAGGGCTGACCCATTTGAAAGTTAGTTCTTTCTGAGCATGTTTTGCTGTTCTCAGGCCAGTCTTTACAATGGGTTTAGCTATGGTGTAGTTAAACACTTTGTCCCCCACTTGGAGTTTGTCATGGGGTGCTCTTTGGTAATAGTAGGTTTCTACCTTCTCTGCGCTTTTGTTTCTGTGTTTTTGCGCGAAAGCAAAGGTAGCCTGAAGGTTTTTAGTATGTGCTATCGCAACATTAGATTTGCCTGGTTGATAGGGCAGGTGTTGCGGACGAGTGGTTCGTCTGTCTGTCATTGTTTGACAGGGGGAGAGCCGCATTGTTTTGTGCGTAGTTGTTCTGTAACCTATGTTTGTTGGTTGAGACTGATAGGGGATTAAACAGTCTTTGCTGTTGTCTGCTATGTCTTTTTCCACATGTGGACAGTAGGTGGCTTCTTTCAGTGCACTGTCTGTGACTGTGGCACCTCTGTAGCTCACTTCGGTTAAGTCATGGACATGCCTGCGCAGTACCCCCGTGCTTTCGAGGGACCATGACCGAAGGGGAATTGAGTGGGTCGGAAGCATCGACCAGGTTGCCCTTGACCTGTGAGACCAGGCCAGGAATGGAACGCGGGGCGTGGCAGACACGGCAGGTAAAGACTGAAGGGGAATAGAAGACGCAGTTTGTACATCCAGTGGACACCGATTGACGGCAAGGATCAAAGGGGCGGGTGGGTGGGAAAGAAAGTCTGTGTCATGTGGGAAAGAACTGGGCAGGGGCTGGCAGACCTGTGTCCAGATCTTCAGCCCTTTAAAGTCTATCAGAGGCTCAAATCGATCAAGGAAGTCTTTGCCAATGAGGAAAGGAATGTTGTTGAGAGGTGACAGGTACACTGGGTGTACAACACTCATTGGTCCAATGGTTATCTTTATCCAAGCTAATGCTGTCAAAGTAGTACTTGTGACAGAATACGGTTGGACCTTCAGAACACAAGTTCGAAGCTTCAAGTCATTGTTTGACTCGTGCATGATGGACTGCAATTTTGTGAAAAGTGCTGATGACATCAAGGTGATATCATCCTTGACATTTTCAAGTGTCAAGGATATGTAATGTTTTCGGCTGACTCCTTTCTCTGTCAAGTGACCCAGAAATTGTGTAACTGGTGGGTCAGTAAGGATAATTGTGGCATCCTTGTGAGGAGGAAAAGCTTTTGGGGTAAAACTGTACTGCCAAGACTGCAGTGGGGGAAAGGGATTTTTCACCCCCCTGATGTGGTTGGTCAGGTTTATCAGTCATAGCTTTTCGAGCCAAGTTCTGGGCTGGCTTAAGTTCAGGTTCCTTGAGGTTCAAGCACAGCTCTTCAACCACCTCGTGGGGCTGGTTGGAGGTGTGGTCAAGAGGAGTTGGATCAAGTTTCACAGAATCAATGACAAAGATGTCAGATTTTTGAATTTCTTCTTCCTTTTCTTTCTGTACTTTGCGAAGTATACGTCGTAATATTTCAAGTTCTTCGTGACTGAGGTCTGGGGTTTCAGACTCACCTGTCACGTGGGAGTCTTTCTGTGAGAGAGTTTGTGAGTCATCGTCTCGTCTTGCATCTCTTTTAGATGACTCACGACGAGATGGGTGTGGGGGTCGTCTATCACATGGATAGCGGTTCTGAAACTTGTAATGTTCTTCTTTCCTGTCCTCGCTGTCTTTACGATTTTCCCTGTTGTTAGGTGAAAACCTGTTTTGGCGGGATTTCACAGGGTCAACATTCATGGTCTTTGAGTGACCTTGCATTGTATTAGGCCAGAATGGTCTTGTGTGTCCACGACCTTTGTGGGTTCGTGGGGACCTCGACTGGATAGATGATTTGGCCAACTGATAAGGTCGGGAGGCAGGCGCTGCCGAATTGTGTCCTATGTTATTATAAGCCCCTTCTAGTTCCATGGGCAAGGACTCTGTGTCAGTGGCTAAGACGACAGGATCAGATTGTTTGATCTGAGATTGCTTTTGTTTAGCAAATCCCAAGGAAGCGAGTTCACGCAGTTGTTGGATGGTTAACGTGCGTGGATTTGCCATGATTCCAAGATGGCGACTGGTCCCAGGATGGAGGTTTTGGATGAAGAGGGTTTTGAAGTTCAAGTCTTCCTCCATCCCAGGCTCATTTCTGGAACCAAAGTAGGCCTGAAGGAGGCGATGGTAGTACTGTTGAGGAGATTCTTGCCTCCCCTGTTTGACAACCCAGGCCGCGGTTAAGCCAGACTGTAAGGTGTGGTCAGAAAACTCTCTTTCTAATGCCTGGCGGAGCAGGGCATAGCTGTTTCTGACATAGTCAGGCTGTCGCTCAATAAACTTGCTAACGTTGCTGTTAGACGTGACCTTAATAAGGTATAGTCGGTCCTCAAGGTTAGCGTTGGGAAAATTTCCTAAGAAGAAGTCGATATCCTTCAAGTACATGGTGATGTCATGGAAATCACCAGGAGTGGGTTCGAAACGCATTATGTTACGTGCGATCTTGTCAAGGTCCCGATCTGAGGGACTGTGTGCGCCATAGGTGCCTGATGGCAGGTGAGCTGGTGGAGGGGGAGTCACTTTGGCCAGGTCGAAAGGATTTTGGCTAGCCCTGAAGGGAGCCGGCGTATGCGGTGAGAAAACTGGCGAGGACCCAGCTCCACGTCTGCTCTCCTGGAAAGAGTCGTCGAACATGTTTTGTCGTGTTCGATCTATCTCAAGGGAGTATTGTAACTCTCTTTTAGCTGAAATGAGCTCACTCTGAGTGATCTCCTGTTGTTTGCAATCTTCTTTAGCGCTGTCCCTAGCTTCAGCTAATTGTTGTTTTAGCTGTTGATTTTGTTTTTCTCCAGCTTCCAGGTGGGTAGCGTAAGCTTGGTTTCGTAACTTTAAATTATCAATTTCATCCACTGCGCGTTCAAGGTGGGTGTGGACCTCGTCTCGGGTCTTACTTACCTCACCCAGCTGTTCTTGTAACTCAACTTTTGCTTTGTTAAGTTCAATGCATTGAGCTGTTATCTCTTTTTCAGCTTGAGCTGCAGATTGTTTGGACACCTCCAGGTGGTGTTTGACAAGTTCATTCTCTTGTTGTAACTGCTTAACTTGTTGCGCACGCGTTGCCAGATTGGCTCTGGTTCGTTCAATCAATTCATAGGCATTTTTGAGTCGTGCGGCTGCTACAAAAGCTAAGCTACCTAACATTTTAGTTAGTGCTTTATCTTTCAGTGGCTTGGACATGGACTTTGAAACAAGGCCAGTCATTATTGACACAACTTCAAAAGGGTTGGTTTGCTGGATATGCGTTGCATAGCCAGGCAGCAAACTCTCAGTTATGTCTGCTAATGTAGTCTCCAAATTCCCAAGGGGGTCCTCATGACTTGAGATTTCAGGTACAGTTGAAGAAGTCATGTCAAGATTTTGAGAGTTGGACATGACGGTAACTTGGTTAAGAAATCTGATGCTCAGTGAAGAATCTTAATTAAATTCTAAATTAATTTGTGCTAAGTACACAGATTGAAGTTAAGATTTGTATATTACCTAAGTTGTTTGTAAACAACTATAGATAGACTTGTATATGTTTGCTGTAAAGCAGAAACAAAGAAGGATTATTATTATTATGGTTAAAGTTATTCAGTTTAATAAGTAATCCTTTGAAATTACTTTGGATAAGGGTTTTAAATTTTACTGTTTGCTTTGACAGTAAATTTAAAATAATAAGCTTTGCTCCTGTTAAATTAATGTGATATTAAAGTATGGAAGCAAGCAAATATACTATGTGTAGTCATTTATTGAATTTATTTGTTTTATGAAATAAATCAATCAACTTAAAGTGATGTGAGGATGGGAGGGCACATATGAATATATGTGTACTGAAATTCAAAATCACTTTAAGAGTTCTTTAAAAGTACAGTTTAATTCAAATGTAAAACAATGTTATCTGTTAGGACTAGTTTGTACTAGTTTGCTGTGATGTTTACAAGTGTTATTAATCTTAAACAGATTTCACACAAATCGATTTCAATGGCAAAAGGTAATGCCAAAATTAGTAATTAATTAATCTGTTAATTAATTATTATCTTTAAACCAGATTTGAATAAATTGGTTAAAGTTCACACAGCTTCTTTACTCTTACATGGACAAAGATTTGCATCAAAAGGCATTCAAACACAGTTGACCAAATCAGCCATTAGGGGGGCGATAGGGATTTTATCCTCTCGAATTTGTGGAGCAGCGGAAGAGGAAGACGGAGGCAGAGTCGTCAGAGCTGATGATTTTAGCACCGCCCACTGAAGGACCTCCGTCGCTAAGCTAAAGGCTATTCACTTTGATTCAAGACACAGAAAGAGCTTTGCTCTCTAAAAATGACCTCTTGGGCCTCCTAAACAATAGACCACGCGGCACGGCGGCCTCGTGTAATTTACTCTGTCTCTGAGCAGAGTGTTGGACGGCTTTCTGCACCGTCTTAAAGCACAATTTTAAAACGTTCACCTCAGCAGCTTCAACAAACCGAAGTTACGTTAGCAACCGTTATTATTCACAGAAGCCTCTTCTGGTATTTGAGCAGCTAGCACTTATGAAGCACTAGTTAAAATAATGAGATATTCTCAGAGCTGGTTCAGCATTTAGCTGATAATGCTCTACAGGTCCGTTTAAGCAGCTATTTTATTTCTCAACGGTTCAAACCACAGCAGCTTTGGACAGGTCAGAGACGGGCTTCTTTTACATCCGTCTCCGGACAAAAAGCAAACTAGCAATTTAACACACTAGGCAAAGTAGAGGGTATTTTCACAGCGTTAGCGTCAGCATTTAGCTGCTACTATCAACACACGTCCTCTCTGGGGCGTAAAACAAATGGCTCAAACACTTGTATTTATTCATGAATCAACACGGGCTTTTTCCCGATGTAACACAGCGCGGTGTCGGGACACACCGAGCAGAAATAAACCTCTTGACCGAAACTACAACAGACAGCTCCGGTTGCTAGCAGGCTAGTTAGCTAAGCTAACCGACTAACGCAGAGGGTCTGAGACAGGTTAAATTTTCTGGAACACGCAGACAAATTTACCAACAACTCAGAGCAGATTAACGGACTACTGGAACACGCAGATAGCCGTTATCCACCAAAGGCCTATTAATAATTGTGTATTACGCTATATGCATGCAGACTTTGAAAACAACAACATTAGTAGGCTGCAGACTGTACATCTATTGTTTTCAGTACAGAAAGTCGATTAATGCGCTTTCGGCGCTCTATCGCCACCGCAGGACGAGTGGTGACTTACGGCTAAGCGAATTAATTTTCATTCAGCTTCACAATTCAAATGCTTAGTTTAAATCATGAGTTTACAGGCTTAAAGATTTAAAGATGCTCACACACAAACCAGCAACAAGCAGAAAGTCAGCAACAGCAGAGATATGCCATGAGTGTTAATTCAATCGTCATGTTTTTCTTTGAAGTGAATACAGTGATATTAAAAACCGCCTCACGCTGGGGAACCAAATATGTAGGGGAATATGTATCTTAAAGATATTGAAAATAGCTCTCGTAATAAGGGGCACCACCTTTGTATGAAGGAAAAGATTTTTACTTAATTGGTTGTTTGATTAGCCAATTAATAAATCAATAAATCATAATAATTAATAAATCAATACATTTCTGAATCAGTCAAATATCTAAAGTTCGTGGCTCTACGGTTCAATAGATCCCCTGTATCACTTCAAAGAATAGACATACACAATTGATTGGGTTTCATGGATTTTATTAACTACACACTACTAATAAATGATGTATAAATAAATGTGATGATACAATATGCAATATGAATTCAAGAGATTACTTGATACAGCGACATGAATGAAAGATGATGGTGAATGATGAATTTAAATGAAGGATATGTAATTATGTAGAAACTAAGAAAACTTAGCCTATAAGTTTTACTGAGCCTTACTTTTAAAGGAAATTTGAATTACTCGATCATCAACCCTTGATTAATGCAATATTTGGATCCTACTTTCATCCGTGGAGGGTTTCAGCTGTCCGTCTTTCAGAACCACGCGTACGCACACCAAGTGGAAGATCTCAGAGAGCATCGCCGGTCCGGGCGGGGGAGATGATCCGGGTCGGCTGGCCTTCGTCAGACTGCC
>NC_070595.1:3132500-3152500 GCF_027409825.1 Scomber japonicus | reverse complement strand
ACAATGACTGGATCGAGAGAGATAGAGATAGAGTGAAAGAGAGGAGCTTGCAAAACTGAACATAAATCAGCCATAATGTATTTGTGTGATTATTCTTCAATTATTTTCGGGATCTACAGGGAATGTTTCAAAGATCTACCAGTCGATGGCGATCGACGGGTTGGTGACCACTGCCCTAGTGTATAAGCTTCAGGCTCTGGGTCTATTCCCTCTTCTAGTTCCCTAATGGTACCTGCAGCTTGTTCTTGGGAGTCTCTGTCTACACAATAACTCACCAAAGTAAATATACAGCTATACCACTTTGTTATTTAGCTGATATTATATAAGTTAACATACTAGTGATCTCATGTAATGGACCTTAGGATCCTTACCAGGGACACATAAACCTTGAATAATTTCAATACAGTTCGGAGATGAATCAACAACTAAAGAAGACTATCAAAAAAATCAATGACATATGTTTTGTGTTGTTGCTGCATACTAATTACAATACAACAGCAATGTAACATGAGTAATTAACAAGTTAAACATATAACAGTAAAGATCAGCATGTATTGCAGGGTGAGGAAAAATTCAAAAAGTAGACAAAATCTCCAAGTTCCAGTAAGGTGGGTGAAACGTAAAACACAATTAATAAAGCGACAAGGCCAGTGAACATTCTGCTATTTTATTCTTCTAGTCCATTGCAATTTAGGAGGAAATATAGTATTTTCACTATAATCAGTGAATAAATGTTTATGTACTATTATAGGTCAATATAGAATATATTGATACCCAGAGGGAAATTCAGCCCAGCTCTATAGTCATTAAAAGCTCTGCCTTTACCAGCTGCAACATTACACATTGATCCATAATAATTATAATATAATCATATAATTATTCTGAAATTGGATATTTTGCATCATGAATAGTTTTGGTACTTAAAGTATGTTCAGCACTAATACTTAACTGAGTATTTATAGACAGTGTAATATTACTACTTTTCCTTTAGTAAAACGTCCTACTGATTTACATATAGTGAAAACTGGGTGTTACATAGTTAAGTCTTACTTTAATAATATTCTTATTTTAATGTTAACTTTTTTATTTTTATGTTAACATTCGTATTTTAATGTTGACATTTTTTAATTTTATAGTTAAGTGCAGAGATAAATGTAAATGTGGTCTTATTTTAAACAGTGTAGGCTGTATGGCTGAGAGTCAGAGCAGAGAAGAGCAGAATACTGTGGTGTCCTTTCTGCCTTCACCTCAGCCTTAATTAATGGCCCATCAAGGGGAGGGGCTCCTCCCCCCGCACCTGCTCTGCTGCTCCTCACCACAGTCTATGCTCCTCACACAGTCACAGAGCAGGCTGATCTCCCCCTCCCCCACCTTTCAGCCGAGGCATGCTGAGGCATGCAGGAGCATAGACATATATACGTAGACGCCGCATTGACTGTGGAGAGGCGTGCCTAAAGCGCCGCCATCTTGGTACGGGGTTAGCAGAGACAGTAGTACATGTATGTCTACGGAGGTAAGAGGTACTCCACAGTCTAAAAATAGAATTATTCACTG
This sequence comes from Scomber japonicus, assembly GCF_027409825.1. Taxonomy (NCBI): domain Eukaryota; kingdom Metazoa; phylum Chordata; class Actinopteri; order Scombriformes; family Scombridae; genus Scomber; species Scomber japonicus. The sequence continues at coordinate 3,150,946 of NC_070595.1, read as the reverse complement.
AAATGTCGACCGATCTCCAAACGGTAGTGCAGCATTATATGCAGTCATTCGTATGCTGTATGCTTACCATTACCATTAATTTATAAGTTATAATTTATAAGTATAATATACTAATACACACATTCACGCAGCACCACAGCAAGTTCGCTAAGATAGCTTATCTTTTTAACTGTATGAGGACAATGTTATCTAGGATCAGCGATCGAGGATACATACAGTCCATATTATCGCTCAATTTAAAAGAAATATGACCAATTTGCAGCCATTTTGTTAATTACAGAGATATTAGAAAAGATAAGTTCACTTTTCTTCTGAAGTTAGCATTTACGCTAGCAACATGACAGCTATGGATGGTGCTTGGATACAATCGGCATAATGATTACTATAACTTGTTGAATATTATAAGTTAAAGATAAAGTCACAATACATGCACAGTAACAGCAGATTCACGTACACGCTGTGTGTTTCCATGGTAACAAAAACACTTGCTGTAGAGTTATCAGGACTGTGGTTGGTTGTTAATGTTAAATTGCTGTTTACTTAACCTTTTTTGTCCTTTTTACAGATCATTGATCCACATCATTTATCAAGTAAGCAAGTCTTTAAAGTACTTTATGCCTTATTTTTGTTTCTTTTTAATATCTGAATCTGCACACCACTTGCACAATGACATGTACAGTAACAGCTATTTAACTGACAGTTTGTGTTTTGCTTGTGTTTTCTGTTTTAGATGCCCTGACACTACAAATGGGGACTGCAAACGAATTAAGCTTTTCTCAGGCAGATCAGAAGAGGCTGCATTACACCACAGACCAGTCAGGAGGGATTGGACGCCTTTAGAAGCTGTGAAATTTATTGATTAAATAAATGACTGTTTAAAAAAAATGTGTGGATTGTCATTTGCTATTAGAGAAAAACCTGTTTAATAAGGCCCATCATATTTAGGCCTATGTCCATAACACCCTGACTGTAGATAAAGCATGATTTGTATTATTAGCCTATTTTTATAAAGGCATATTTAGTAATTATTATAGTTTAATATTATTATATTTAATATTGAAATATCATTGAAAGCAGGTTGATCTATAGTTAGGTTGAAATTTCAACATTGTTTCAACATTTGTGTTAGTTGAAATACCATTGAAATTCTGTTGATCTTCAGTTAGAAAATCAACATTTAAATATTAATTGAGGGTGTAAAAATGAGAGTTCAACGCAGGCCCGTCGCAACAGGACAGGCAAACCGAGCAATTGCCTTGGGCCCCGAGCTGGCCGGGGGCCCCCAGACAACGACTGGTTATGAATTGAATGCAACGACAAACTGTGTGCGCGTCCCTTTAAATGCTGTGATGGTCAATGCAGGAAAGTGCAGCGACACTGTTATCGGAATCCCCCTCAATGGGGCCCCCCACAGTTGCTAGCTCGGCGGCTATCTCGGCTGCTAGCTCGGCTGCTAGCTCGGCGGCTAATTCGGCTTCCCAGACCATGTAGCCACTTACCCATTTGACATGCTGAACTACATATACAGTGAAAAGTTACTGGATCTTTACAGTAATTTAAGCATTGCCTTGCAGCTACTCCTGACTCTCCCTGTGACTGTGGCCTCAGGTGAGAGGAGCTTTTCAGCTTTGAAGCTGATAAAGACATACATGAGATCTACCATGAGCCAAGAGAGGCTCACAGGATTGGCTGTTACATCAATTGAGTGTGATGTTCGCCGGTCTTTGGACATGGAGGACATTGTGGTTGCCTTTGCTGAAGCTAAGGCTCGCAAACAGCAGATGTAGATAATTTGCATATTTTTTAAAGGTTAATCTTATATGTGTGTGTGTGTGTACTTTTATCTATGTTGGATTTTATATTTAATACCGAATTTGCAATTTGATTGCAAATGTTCAAATAAAATAAGTAAACATACTATGTATGCAGTAGCCTATATGCAACATTTGTAAGCAGTATTTGCACTATTAAGAAATATTTTATTGATATAATGTGTGGTTGAACTTCAACAGTGTGTCTATGCTGTGTTTCCTGTAGGCTTTGGGCGGGCGGGGTGGGATGGTGAGGCGTAGGTTTTTTTGCTGTGGTCCAGGGGTGTCGGCGTCGGCAGGCGGCGGTGGTAGGGGGGCCTCCAAGTCCATTTTGTTTGGGGCCCCCAAATTCTGGGACTAATTCAATGATGATAGTAATATAATTATAATAGTGATGATAATAATAATAATAATATAATGATAATAGCAACATAATTATAATAATAGTGATGATAATAGTAATAATAATAATATAATGATAATAATATTAATATAATATAATATAACCCTACAAGCACTTCTCTAAATAAAGACTTGAACACATCTAAACGTTTTCTGGGTTCCTTTTGTTCTATTTATGTCTTTATCTATGGAGTTTATTCCCTATCTTAATTCAAGAGCATATTAAATGGATTTGAGAGCAGTATTTATTGATTTCATGCTCAGATTTTGTGATATTTTCTCTCAAAACTCTGCTCTCGCACTCAAATTTGCTCTGCGCATGCTCACAGTGTGTCCTCGCACTCGGTTACAACGCTGCTCGCACAGATTTCCTGCGCTCAAACTCAAGTTCTTCCTCTCGTGCTCAGGGTACTTGTGCTCGCAGATCTCTGCTCTGCTCTTGGATTTTTTGTGGATCAAAGCTGTCAACCAATAGAAGGCCGGCTAGTATTGACCAATCAGACTGCCCCTGTTTGTATACGGGTGCGAATATTTATTCTCCCTGATTAAAAAATCCTAAATCTATAAATATGCCATAAATATATCACACCTGTGTTTATTGCATACTGAACCACCACTCAGTATTAACTAATTTGTTATATCACAAATCTGAAACTGAGATTTAAGGTGAGTACAGAGAAATGTTCACCCTTCAGTTAATGTGAAAACAGCCATCTAACTCATACATCATTCTGCACATGAAGTTAAAACATTCATGAAATGGAACAATGTGCAAGGAAAAATGAGTTATGTTGTAATCCTTAAGATTTCAGTCATGGTTAATTTGGCAAATGCAATTCAATAATACAGCAAACACTTATTGGGCAGCTAAAACAGGTATCTATTTGCAGAACAACCAACAAAACTGACTGCATTTTAAGGAAGCCTACTAATAATTTTAGTCACATTTATAATTAAATATCACTTTTGGTGGTAACTTTGGTGACTAGGTTTGCAAAATTCCGTCAATTTTCAAACTTGGAAACTTTCCATGGGAATTAACGGGAATTAACAGGAATAAACTGGGAATTTATTAAACTGAAGGTATGTTCCTATTAGGGAACTTAAATATAGTTGTGTAAAATAATATTTTGGCATAATCCTGACTAAAACAACCAGATATCATGCAGTACAGCTGAATATCTGTGCTATCACATGCTCACATAGCACACTGTTTCGTGCAGGGCTACTGAGACAACGCCCCCTACACGCACTGTGCAAAATGAGACCACGCCCCCTACATGCACTGTGCATACTGAGACAACGCCCCTACATGCACTGTGCATACTGAGACCACGCCCCTACATGCACTGTGCATAATGAGACCACGCCCCTACATGCACTGTGCATACTGAGGCCACGCCCCCTACATACACTGTGCATAGTGAGACCATGCCCCATACATGCAATGTGCATACTGAGACCACGCCCCCTACATGCACTGCACATATTGAGACCACGCCCCTATGTGTACTTTGCATAGTGAGGCCACGCCCCCATATGCAATGTGCATACTGAGACCACGCCCCCATATGCAATGTGCATACTGAGACCACGCCCCCTACATGCACTGTGCATAACTCCACGTTCATGTTTTTGTTCTGTTTGATTGTTCAACTTGATCATGTTCAACTTCAACAATTAAATCTGTTTTAATTGTATTATTTTGCTTATAACTAAACAAATGTTTTTGCTTATATATGATACCTTTCCACTAAATTACCCTAAATTGAAATAAATTTCCATTCATTTCCATAATTCCCATGGAAAGTTTCCAATTTGGAATATTTCCAAAATTCCCCAGCTTAACTTCCCATGGAAATTTACCGGAAACTTTCCGAAAATTTACTGGAAATTTTCCACCACTTTGCAAACTTTAGTCGTCAGTACATTGAGCACAAAGTTGTCAGTGAAATGGAGACATGTGTTCAACAGTTAAGCTTGTGAAATTAACACTACTTGCATATTTATAGATTTAGTTTTTTTTCAATCAGGGCGAATAAGTATTTCAGAATTTGTATAAGGTATTCTGACTTTCTTACGGACTATTTTTGTTTGTCTTGAAATATGTCTGGAAGGGACCTTTAACTACTATCTCCTCACTGATAGTGATTTTAATTATGCAGCCCATACATCAATGGAGAGAGTAGACAGGAGTCCAGGATGTCTTGTATTGAAAAGGTTTATTTACTCCATGGAGGAGAAACGAACAAATGATCAGTACACGTTATATGCCCTGATGCTTCCTTCAATTCTGAAGTTTCTCTCCTCCGGGGATAGACTTTAAACCACACAGATAATGCCCATGGTTGAGCCATGCCCAAATATGGACAGATCCAACACATCTACGATATACAGAATTTAGTCTACTGGTCTATAGACAAAACATTGCTTAGACCTCACTCAGGACCTTTGTCCTACATCCAACACTATATCAAACCTCTGACTCCAGCTGCCTCTACCCCATTCAGGGAAAACAGTCAAACACATATCTGACCTCGGCTGCTATAGCAACACTATCAGAGTGGCTCCTGTTTTCCCCAAAAGGAGCAGACACACTGCTTACCACTATCTCAAGAGGAGACAGTGTCTAAACCCTATCATTTGGTGAGGCCTTGCGATGACCGCACAGCCTAGTTTGACCCAGTGCATATTAATGATGGAAAATTCCCTAACAATCCCCTCTTTTTGATCAGGAGATCAATACTGACTACCCATACTCTAGACATTACAGTGGCAAGACTACCCACGGAGTACCCCAGAACAGAAGCAGCATCTACCTTACAAATCCACAAAAGTCACATAAGACAAAATCAAATAGTATTGAAAACATAAACTCACACAGTAACATCATTCCGTTACAATTAATGTCCCTAGGGGAAAATAAAATGAATTGAAAAACATTTCATGAAAATCATTGAAAAACATTTAATGCAAATCATTCCCCTCTTATGTACCACATATGCCTATTCTGTCACATGACACATGAGTTCCGCCTTCCGGCCAACAAGGGCAGTTGTGAAGCTCACCCTCAAAGGAATGAAGAACCCCTGTAATACTGAAGTATTAAAGGAGCTCAGGACAGACGTCATGAGTCATATGCACCTATCTCACAGAAGCTATATTTCCCTAAAGATCCTGAAAAAGCAAACAAGAACCCTGTGCTAACTACTCCTAGTCTAGCAAAGCACTTAAGGCCACGCCTCGATGGTATGGAGGTAACAAGACCTATGGTTTACTTTATCTTATCCTATTAGGAAACCTTACACTTTAAAAGGTGGTACATACATACACATGTGATTACAGCAATACAGCAAAATACTCATTTCATCCCTGAAAAGGAAAAGTTAAATCAAATTAACAATTTTAATCATTGTCACACATTTAACGAGTCTTCAACCCATGTACTTAACGTACAGTCGAGGGTCACCACCATGGAGAGGTTACTAGCACTTTCGATGCATGGTGGCCTTGAATCCATCATCCGTTTCATCCTCTTCATCAGTTGCAGTTTTTTTTCTGTTTCACTGCATTCAAATACACATTTATGAAATCAAGATCACATACAACTTTCTTTATAAACTAAACAAAGAAATTATTCTGCTTATTCAAACTAGAGAAATGTTTAACCGTACTTCATTAAACAAAAACGATTAAAGTGATTAATAGTTATTTTGAAATTTGGAACACACAATAAAATCTGGAATCATTAAAACAATGAAACCCTGAAACGAAAATAAAACAAGGAGTTCATGAACACACAGAAGCCTCTGAGTTTCATCTGCAGACAGCAGGTGATAGAATCTGCCTCAGTTTAACACTCAGACACCTCACCTCTCCCACTATCTGATTCCCTGATTCATTAAACTAAATACTTTTGCTTACAGACCTGAGGTCTCCTCCTCTTCGTCATCATCCTCCACGGAGAGGTCATCCAGCCCAAGACGCTGTATCCACTCCTCAAAGCCTCGAAAATCATAATATCTCATTGTCACATTATTGTTAACATTTGCGTCAACAGTTGTACACACCTGGGGTGCTTGAATGACGGATTTAGTGGTCTTCTTCACCACCAGCTTAATCAGCCAACTCATACAGGCACAGAGGAGGATGAGGAGGAGAATGATGACCATCAGTGTAGTCAAAAGCTTGATCAGGTTGGACCCCCATGGCCCAAAGATACCTGAAAAATCTCCAAAATTAAACCCATGGTTAACATGTAATTCCTTTATACCTAATGCAGTTTCATGTGCCATATCCATTACTTCAGCTGTTGCATCAGAAATGAAAGAACAACATTCAGAGCCTATAACTTTACAGGTGCCACCTTGTGATGCAAGCAGGAGGTCAAGAGCCATTCTGTTCTGCAGAACTACTGTTTTGACTTCCTGTAACTCCTTATGTTCAGCCAACATAGCTCTACTGGAGGCATTCAGGTGACTTTCTAAGACTTTAGATAAAGATGCAAGTTCCTGTTGTGACACATAAACACCATACCAGGGTAAAAGAACGCTGATGACACGTTGGGAGGATTTTAACTCTCTCCTGTATCTATGCAATGGAGGATACAGTGAAGCTATTTCTGAGGCATCTACTTTCCTGATCAGGGGAATCAAATAAGCTAAATAGCAAATACCTTTTGATTCTTCGTACGGCATGCAGGAATAAGCTTTGTCACCACAAATTAAATACACTCTCTCAGGCAGGGGAGACTGCTTTAGAGTGACATTTACTACCGTATTACAACTGCTCTGTCCTAACTCCTCCTGCCCTGACCCTACTCCTCGGAAACACAATGGAACATTTTGCAGTGCATGAGTGGGCACAGGGGGCAAATAAACTGAACAGTCCCTCAGGGGTGTCTGCTCACTTTGCTGAGGCTCTGTGCAGTTCCGCACCTGTACTTTAACTAACCCTAGTGACATACTTCCAGTCCATGGTTGCACATAGACTAGAGCTTCAGCCAAAATAGTCGAGGTGTACGGTTGAGGAACACACACCTTGCCTTCAGGAGGTTCCGAACAATTTGTTTGGGTCAGACTAACTTGGACTCTATACTCAAAACCAAGTTTCACATACATTTGAATGTGGATAATACGGAGGAGGGTTGTGTGGTTAAACCCTGCTGGCAAATATTGGTCATTGATACTTTGTGCAACATGTCGTGCAATGTCAGCATGTTCTGCGGATTTAACAGAGTCAATTGGATAGGTGGGGGTGTAACAATCATCTGCATCATCATTAAGTCTCGAACTCAAATCATTCCAATTGGACTTTTCATAGTCAGCTTTAGTGAATGGAATTGGGCTAAGCATAGGAGAATGGATTGACCTTGGCATATTTTGACACAGCCAGCAATTACTGAAATTACGATCACGTGCATAATCAATCATAAGACTAATAGCCGAATTTACTTTTGGCTCAACAGGCTGTTGAGATTTGTCTTTAGTCAAGTCTTGCACAATCTGTTCAGTTTTAGCATCATCTTGGTCTTTGGCCGCTGCAAAAAGGAAATAGGGAGAAGCAAATTCATCTTCATACCTTGCATCAGCATTACAAAATTTAGGTTTTCCCTTTCTTTCTGGATAACTAATATCCCATAGTTTACAGTCAGGGGAAGAATCCAGTTGTTGTTTTGTGAAACACCATAATTCCAGAGGTACAAGTTGAGGAACTTCGAGTGTGAATTTTACCTTCATCCTTCCTGGCTTAATTAACTCCGTCTCCACCGACCTCTTATCATAGGTGGCCCACGTCCACTTTCTCTTCATAAAGATGTCAGGTCTTGCAACATAGCAATCATTTTCTTCACATCTGTCAGTTCACAGTTCGTTTTGTACGAGACAGAGCTGAAGGTACTGCACCTCCAGTATTTTCTGGCTCCATTTTAGCAACATCATCACCTTGTTTTTCAGTTTCATGTGCATTTTTGTTGCTACTGAGCTTCAAAAAATGAATTACTCCGTCCTTGCATTCAGAGTCTATTACCTGGTTTGTTTCTCCAGGGCTCTCCCGCAGAGGGCACCCCCTCTTTGAGGACTCTGTAACTACGACTGTATCACGAGCAGAGAAGCCTCCCTGCTCTCCATCTCCTGAAACTTTCAGACCTGTAACTTGGCCCAGTCCACCTAGCAGGAGTGAAAATATGAGTAATCGTCTGATTACCTGCAATTGACCTGCACATCCTCTCCGGCAGCTGGGGGGTCAAGTCTGCACCTTGTGGCATGAATCCATTCTGCCTTTCCTTCGACCTTTAAAGCTGTCCTGGTTGTCAGCAGCACCTGGTACGGTCCTTTCCACCTAGGAGACAAAGACACTTTTTCCAGAGATTTGATTAGTACATAGTCACCCTCCTTAAAAGGATGAATTGGTTCCTCTGATGGTTTGGGGAGCCTCTTGGATACCTGCAAATGATATTTTCTCAAAATCTCTGTTAGTTTTTTCACATAATCAGTCATGAACTCATCCGTCCAGAGCAAGGTAGTTTTGTGTGGAGTTAAAGGGGGCTTGTCCCTGTGGACATTGGCCTCCCCATCAACACTTCATGAGGACTAAGTCCTGTGGTTGCGTTTGGTGCACTTCGAATTGAATACAACACCAGAGGTAGGGCGTCAGGCCATTTCAGACCCGTCGCCATTACCGTTTTAGTCAGTCTTTCTTTGATAGTTGCATTCACCCTTTCAACTTGTCCTGAACTTTGTGGGTGATAAGGAACATGTAACTGCCACTTGAATCCTAAAATAGCTGACAGTCCCTTTGTGATGTGTGATACAAAAGCTGGACCTCTGTCACTATCTATTCCCAGTGGCACCCCGAATCTTGGGATTACTTCCCTTAGAAGACACTTCACAACAGTTCTGGCATCTTCTTTCCTGGTTGGGAAGCATTCAACCCACTTTGAAAATCGATCAGTTATGACTAACAAATACTTGTAGCCTTGACAACTGGGCATATGTGCAAAATCTATTTGCATATTTACAAATGGACCTGATGGGGGTTCTAAATGGTCATGTCGCACAGTGCTGTTCTGTTTTCTGGTCTGTTGGCATATCAAGCAACTTTCAACAAGAGTTTGTGAGACCCGGTGCAAACCATTGTGAGCGAATAACATCATTGATCACCCCTCTTCCGACATGTGCTGGTCCGTGTGTAACACGTGCCAGAACATGTAGGAGAGCTCGAGGACAAACTGGTCGACCATCAAGGTGGAGCCACAAGCTAGACTCCGCATCAACTGTACAACCTTTTCTCAACCAAAGACTACGCTCCCTATCATCAGCGTGATTTTGCAACATCACGACATCATTAACGGAGGGTAGCGAAAATGGATGGACAGGCTGTGTGGAGGCACACTGACGTACCATGGAGGAAGAGGAAGTTGCTGCTTGTTTGGCTGCGAAATCAGCCATTGCATTTTCTCGTGAAACAGGATCATTTTCCTGACTCTGAGCAGCACATTTCACAATTGCAAGCTGGAACGGGCGCATAATGGCGTCTAGCAGGTCATTTACCAACGCATGATGTTGTAATGGCCTGCCAGACGATGACACAAACCCTCTCATTTTCCATAATTGACCGAAATCATGAGCTACACCAAAAGCATACCGTGAATCAGTGTAGATGGTGGCAGTTTTACCAGAAGCGATAATACAGGCCCTAGTGAGGGCATATAGTTCTGCTGCCTGCGCTGAAGTGCCAGGAGGCAGAGCTCGTGCTTCTAAAACCTCCCAATCATTTACTACTGCATAGCCCGCTAGGTGAACATTGTCAGATGGTCTGCTAGCTGACCCATCAGTGTAAAGAATCATCTCAGAGTTAGGTATTGGTGTCTGCAATAGGTCTGGCCTTGGTGATGTACACATATCAATAGTAGCAATGCAATCATGCTCAATTTCAGTTGTGTCAATCAGTGGAAGGAGAGTGGCTGGATTTAAGGGGGGTGAGCGCTTGAAAGTTATGTGTGGGCTGGAAAGGATAGTTGCCTCATAACCTGAACGTCGAGCTGCTGTCATGTGCTGAGTAGCTGATGTGTTTAAAATGTGTAATACTGCATGCGGAACATGCACGACACAGTCATGAGCCAGTACAATGGGAGCGGACTTATCAAGCAGAATAGCAACTGCAGCCACCGCTCTCAGGCAACCCGGCATACCAAGGACTACAGGGGTCAGTCGAGATGAATAGTACGCTACAGGACGGTAGTGAGACCCATGTTTTTGTACTAGAATGCCTGTAGCAAAGCCTTCTCTCTCATGTACGTGTAGATGGAACGGCTGATGATAGTCCGGCAATCCTAATGCTGGAGCCATGGTGAGAGCATGCTTTAAGCTCTGAAAAGCTTTTTGCATGTCATCAGTCCATTGAACTGCAGTGGGAGCTGACTGCAGTGTGGCTGCTCGCAATACAGAGTCCATAGCCGCATACTCATAAATCCAGTGTCTGCAATAGTTCGCCATCCCTAAGAATGAAAGCATGCCCTTCTTAGTTCTGGGGGGAGGCACGTTGACCAGCAGTTTCACCCTTTCTGGTGATAGGAGGCGCTGTCCATCCTTCAGGAGGTGACCCAAATATGTGACCTCAGATCGGCAAAATTGCAGTTTGGGCAGTGATGCTCTATGTCCACACTCAGCCAACCTCTGCAGGAGCAAGATTGAATCAGTTCGACAAGCTTCCTCGGATGGAGAGGCTATCAAAAGATCATCTGCGTACTGCAGAAGTGTTGAACCCCCTGGGAAGTGGAGGTCATCAAGGTCTCTTTTTACCGCTGCTGCGTACACTGTTGGACTCTCAACATAACCCTGTGGCAAACGCCGCCATGTATACTGTTTGCCTTTGAACGTGAATGCAAACAGATACTGGCTATCTGGATGCAATGGTATAGAGAAAAAAGCTGAACATAGATCAATGACTGTGTAGTGTGTTGAATTGGATGGTAACGAAGCTAAAATCGAATTAGTGTCTGGCACAATGGGAGCTGTGGGCACGACAATATTATTAATAGCCTGCAAATCTTGCACAAATCTCCATTCATCTGGACGATTTGGTTTTGGGATGGGCAAAATGGGTGTGTTGCATGGACTGGAAGTTTGCACCAGTACATTTTGATCCAATAGAGATTGAATAACTGTTTCAATTCCAGTAATGGCTCTATGAGGCAAGTTGTACTGTCTGATAGCCGGCAATGTGACATTTGGTTTGAGTGTGACTTTATGAGGTGGAGCCGAATTCACAAAACCTACATGATTTTTATGTTTTGCCCATAAATATGAGGGAACCTCTGATAATTCTGATGGAGTCCCATATTCTGCAGGGTGAGGTGGCTGAAACAAAACAAATGTGCTCTCTGGTAACTGAGTGTTCTCACTTAATGATAACAAATACAGTTCCTCGCCCAAGTGTATTATTGTTTGGTTTTGAGAGGCTGTTACAGCTCCTCTCAGTGCTTGGCATCGAGCCACCATTTTACCAAGATGTTTTGCCTCTTTTCCGGGCGCAACAGCTACAGTGATGTGTGGAAATGAATCTTTAGCATCAAACAGTGTATGTTGTGTATCAGACAGTCGAATTGGAATAGCGCACCCCTGCGGACCAACAAACAAACATTGCTCACTCTCCAACCCTTCTTGTTTGTTTAGGAAATCATTAGCCAATACCTTATACTGTTCCAAAGGGTTAAAGGCTGCTGTGCAATGACACGTCAGGAGAGGCCTCATGGCAGACATCAATGATGCACATGCTGGTGATGTTGTGGCAATTTTCTGAATGGTGGGCACTGCAAACATAGAAGACATGTTAAAATTTGGCAATGTCCAACAGTACAAACAATCAACAGTGGATTGCAAAAACTGAAATGCTTGGGCTGCTCTGTGATCAGGTAGGGTTAAAAACAACCCTTCCGGGGTGCAGTGAATTGTTGCATGGAGCTTACAAAGCAAATCTCGCCCCATGAGGTTAATTGGGCTCTTTTCAGATATCAGAAAAGAGTGCTGTACCTTCTACGCTTATCTCAGTTTGATGTGATAATGGCTCTTCATTAGGAATGCCAGAGACTCCGACTGTTGTGATAAATCTAGAGGTCGGAGTGCACACATGCTCAGAAGATTTTACTGTGGAGATAGTTGCTCCCTGTCCACCAAAATATCAACATTATTACCATTAACTTGAACTGACATCATTGGATCCTCAGAGGGATTTTTGGAAATTTGAATAGTTGCAGCTTGAATGTGAATTGGTTGTTCTGATCCTATCTCTCCATGGCCTCCCTATGCTTGATTGTAATATGTCTGCGATGTGTACGCAGCTGGCTGAGGTGTGTGTGTGTTAGGAGGAGGAGGATTGGGAGGAGGAGAGTAAGGTTTCGGCTGTTGAGAATATTGGGGCGCCTGTTGGGGTTCGTATGTGAGGCGAAGCTGGTTTGGATTTATGGGATTACTTTGACACTCTTTGGCCCAGCGTCCCTTTCTTCCACATCTGCGACAATTTGATCTCTTTTTATTGTACTTTCTGTGTGTGGGCTACTCTCCACTCTGATATGGTGCCTGTTGCACCATCTGTTTAGACCTAGAGTTGGATTTTTCAGTAGTGAAAATACCACTCCTGTACATATCCATCAGCTTGCCTTTTGTTGTTTTCCAATCTATTCTTTGCCAATCTGGGGCTGACAGTTTGTATGCTGTGGAAATTTGCGGTTTCAAATTTTGCAGCAAAGTGTGAATGGCAAGGAGAGCATTCTCCTCTCGTTTCATACCAGCATTATTATCCCACACTTGCATAAATCGCTGAAGAAATTCAGGCACACCCTCATTAGGACCTTGAACACAGTCAACCACTTCTGAGAAATCACACTGCTTTTTAGCACATTTTGTTATTGCTGTTTTAGCTTCATTGTTCATCCAATCACTCATAGGTTTGACTTGCGGCCACCGGCCATCCTCCGTTGCAGCAGGGAAAACAAACTCATCCTTACACAGAGGCCAATGAGTGCGATATGTACATTCAAGCAACATTTGGACATCAGGCATCAGACTGTTATACACCTTACATGTTTGAGACAACCACGCCCAGTACTCCTCAGCCTGTGTTATTGGATTTGGAGACTTTCTGGCCAAATCCAAAATTTCAGCAGGTGTCCATGGTTTGCAAACAGCTGTCTCCCCAATCATTATTTTAGGAGCATTAAGGAAACCTGACCCTGTGTCTGTGACAGTTGTCTCTGTCTAGTAACTCTGGGTGATGTATTTGTACTCCTAAGTTTTCTGTTTGTGGTACGGCAACGGGCACTTCTAGCACCTCTTGAAGCTTGTGCTCCAGCTCTCTCAATTTTCTCCCTGTCTGTGTCAAATTCTGATTCACCTTCACAGCTCTCATCTGATGCATTTGAGTCTCCAGTCTCAGTTAAGAGAGCTATCTTTGACTTTTTAAGCCAGTCTTTTGATTTCTTTCTTTCTAATCCTGATTGTCCAAGGCTACTCTTTTCTTTTGGCCTCACAGCCTGTCCTGTGTTATCTCTCTTTTCCCTTTCTTCTGCCTCCAGCTTCTCTCTTTCCTGTCTGGCCCTAGCTTCTGCTAGCTCTTTCTCCTGTCTAACTCTATCTGCAGCTTCTGTTAGCTCTCTCTCCAGTTTGTACCTTCTGCTAGCTCTCTCTCCTGTCTAACTCTATCTGCAGCTTCTGCTAGCTCTCTCTCCTGTCTGTATCTTTCTCCTAACTCTCTCTCTTGTCTAACTCTATCTGCAGCTTCCGCTAGCTCTCTCTCCTGTCTGTATCTTTCTGCTAACTTCCACTAGCTCTCTCTCCTGTCTGTACCTTTCTGCCAACTCTCTCTCCTGTCTAACTCTATCTGCAGCTTCCGCTAGCTCTCTCTCCTGTCTGTATCTTTCTGCTAGCTCTCTCTCCTGTCTAGCTCTATCTGCTAGTTCTGCTACTCCTTCTCTATCTGCAGCTTCGGCTAGCTCTCTCTCCTGTCTAGCTCTTTCTGCAGCTTCGGCTAGCTCTCTCTCCTGTGTAGCTCCTTCTGCAGTTTCGGCTAGCTCTCTCTCCCGACTAGCTCTTTCTGCAGCTGCTACTCTTTGTCCCTCCATCACTGCAGCAGTCTGCAGGAGGAAACCTGTATCGGCTGTGGCTTGCCGTAAGCTGGCCTGTTCATCTGTGTTACTGTGTCGGGCAGGATTTGTTTTAGTGAGCTTGGGATAGTTGGAGACTGAATGTTTACTTTTCTGTAGCTCTGGACGTACAAATTCAACATCTTCCAAAACAGTTAGCAGTTCTTGCTGAGAGGGAACTTTAGCTTGAGGCTTTGCCCAATTGTGCATCATAGCTGTGGCACATGCACGCAAATTATCACCATGTCTTTGCTTAATGTTGGTCAACTCAGTAGCTCTTGTCTGCAAAGCCGCTTCTAGCATAGGAATATGATGCGTCTCAACACGGGCAGCAATTTTCTCTATGGCAGCTTTCAACTCAGCAGAGCACTTCTCAGGCCTTTTCTCATCCACATGCACTCCATATCTCTGACGAGCCACAGTTATCCACACTCGCATGCATTCTCTCATGTAAGCAAAGTTCCAGGATGGATTACCCATGTTTGTGTTAACATTCATCTCAGCCATTTGCAGTTTCTCTTTCTCAAATGACCCCTCATACGGCCACTCTCTCGCTGTCCAGTCATTCATGAGGGAAGAGAACGGAAACACAAAATGCCATCCTTTTAACCTGCCCACAACTCCTACTGGCACATATGGAGAAAACATGTCTTGAAACTGTCTTGCTGGATCAGCTGGTTGTGTATCTGTACGAGTGTGTGCATGTGCCTGTGTCTGTGGATTATCAGGTTGATTTGTCTGTTCCACATTTTCACTGATGTTTCTTACTGTTTGACAGCCTCTCTGTCTTCTAAATTTTGTTCAATCAATTTGTATGGTTTTAGACTCCAAACTACCACCTGCGCTGGACGTATCATTGCCCATTTTTTTTAATCACTTTACAACATCAGATAAACATACAATTTCAACAGTATCTAGGACTCCAACTCCTCTTTTACAATAGCAGCAGTGTTGGTTTGAAGCTTAGAATATACGCGTATACACAAATTACCGGCGCCAAGGCTCAAACCGAGCCATGTTTCCCAAAGGACACAGAGCAGATAGTCCGCAATCTTGATTTAAGCGAGGTAGATCCAATTACTATCCCCGAAAACGTCTTTTCTTACAGCTTAAACCTCATGCGGGTCCCCCTGTGCCGAGCGCAGCCAGAAGCTGGCCCAGAAACCAAAAACAGCCACAATGTGGCCCTACGAGGGGTCGAAAACACCCACCCCTCCTGACCCTCCAACACCACACACTCTGCTATTACAACCAATCGTTGTCAATCACACTGATTCGGATACAGTATCCATGTTTTAGTCAAATGGATATTTTGTCTGTGATCAGTGCCAATTTATGGGCTTTCTTATTTTTGCTTTTGTCAATTTGCAAAATTAAAATCAAAAAGGTTCTTTTATTTTGATCTCGTCAAACAACGACGTGGTAAGGCATAAATTCATAAAATTTGCACTTACCCAGTCGTTGTTATGTTGAGATCCTGTTCCGGTGACGCCAGTTTGATAGTGATTTTAATTATGCAGCCCATACATCAATGGAGAGAGTAGACCGGAGTCCAGGATGTCTTGTATGGAAAAGGTTTATTTACTCCATGGAGGAGAAACGAACGAATGATCAGTACACGTTATATGCCCTGATGCTTCCTTCAATTCTGAAGTTTCTCTCCTCCGGGGATAGACTTTAAACCACACAGATAATGCCCATGGTTGAGCCATGCCCAAATATGGACAGATCCAACACATCTACGATATACAGAATTTAGTCTACTGGTCTATAGACAAAACATTGCTTAGACTTCACTCAGGACCTTTGTCCTACATCCAACACTATATCAAACCTCTGACTCCAGCTGCCTCTACCCCATTCAGGGAAAACAGTCAAACACATATCTGACCTCGGCTGCTATAGCAACACTATCAGAGTGGCTCCAGAGTGGTTTTCCCCAAAAGGAGCAGACACACTGCTTACCACTATCTCAAGAGGAGACAGTGTCTAAACCCTATCATTTGGTGAGGCCTTGCGATGACCGCACAGCCTAGTTTGACCCAGTGCATATTAATGATGGAAAATTCCCTAACACTCACATTCAGTCTTCTTCGGGGAGGATAAATGCACTTCCAAAAATGTATTTTCTTCATCAAATAATCCTAGTTTAACAGCAGAAAACATTGTCTTTTCAATTCCATTTCTTTTCAGATAAGTGCAACATTTAGCAAAACAGCCTGACCACACTTCATGGTGTTGGAGATGTACCCCTATAACTATCAGATTCAGTCAATATCCTTCTAAGTCTGCGACATTACAATTAAAGTAGTGAGTCTTTATGGGTTTCATACCATTCCACAGTAAGGTCCAACAGGCAGTGAGGAGCCCATCATACAGCTTCAAAAAGTGTTGACAATCTCCATTGTCATCCTCACTGATTTGAGTAAAAGTGACAGTCACCACCCTCTCTGGGTGCCATGGAGACATGTCACAGTGGGTATTTAAATGTGATTTAAATGTGTTTTCACTGTGGGTTCAAATTTAACTTTATGCAGTGTATTTCTTTCTCTTTGCCATAAGAGGGAGTATTCACCAAGGTGAGCTGCAAGACTTCTGCTCCTCTGACAATAAACACAACATATATAAATGATCAGTGTCTGATTTTCCTGGAAAAAAACTAGTAATGTGTGTTACCTTTTGACAATTTATTCCTAAGACCTCTTCTGATGTCATTTGGGCAAATGATGCAGTAAAAGATCATCACAAGTAAATTTCTCATGTTATATGTGAAAGGGTGAATTGTCCATTTTTTCATGTGAAGATAATGTGAAGAAGAAACTATGGTGCTTTGTGGAGTCACAAATATCACTGGCACAGATGTTTTCAGGACTTTCATTCTGAAGAGGAACTGCCTTTTAGAATTGCTAATACTATCTCTTGAAGAATTGGCCTGTTAAATGTTGTGTAATTATATAATTATATGCTCTACTATTCGTACTTATCTATTGTTCTTTATTCTTTCTTATTGATGCTCTTCCATTACTGTCCACTTGCTGCTGTAACACTGCAAATTTCCCCATTGTGGGACTAATAAAGAAATCTCTTATCTTATTTTGACCCACAACATCTATGACATGCTCTTATTGTAGTTATGGAGCTGCTGTGATTTTAAATTTGTTTTAAAATGAAGTCTGATTTTTTAACTGAAAGAATATATTACTGCCAACAGGACTCACGTGCACAATACAGACAGAATCATAGTCATAATCCTGTTTCATAAAGTGGCAGTCAATGATGGATGGATAGATAGATAGATAGATAGATAGATAGATAGATAGATAGATAGATAGATAGATAGATAGACATACATCTATGTCCATCCATCCATCCATCCATCTTCTTCCGCTTATCCGGGGTCGGGTCGCGGGGGCAGCAGCCTAAGTAGGGAAGCCCAGACTTCCCTCTCCCCAGCCACTTCGTCCAGCTCTTCCCGGGGGACCCCGAGGCGTTCCCAGGCCAGCCGAGAGACATAGTCTCTCCAGCGTGTCCTGGGTCTTCCCCGGGGTCTCCTACCGGTGGGACGTGCCCTGAACACCTCACCAGGGAGGCGTCCGGGAGGCATCCTAATTAGATGCCCGAAATGGGCCATTTGGTTCCATTGTCACACAAATCACGCACAGAGATTCAGAATCAGGTGTTCATGGACGTCGGAACTATTTTCTGAGAGGGGTCACTGTGAGCTTTCATAATAGTCAAATATCTCCTGCGTCATGGTGCTGCGCAGCCAGGTTTTCAGCCTGCTCAAGGCTGAGAAAGAGCGCTCAGATGCCGCGACAGATATGGGCCAGACAGAGTTGAATGAGCATTAATTATATGAAAAAGATAAATATAAGTCAGACAAATTGAGTTTAAATTCAGATTCGTTATTATTATTAAAGTAACTAACTAGTTAATTAACCATTGGTGTAAAACTGAAAACTCAACCACACATACATGCTGGACAGAGTGGGGGCACTACACACATCTACAACTACACCCCTCACTCACTTAGAAAAGATGTAAAACTGAAAACTCAACCACACATACGTGCTGGACAGAGTGGGGGCACTACA
>NC_070595.1:3122500-3125000 GCF_027409825.1 Scomber japonicus | reverse complement strand
TATCTATCTGTCTATCTATGTATCTATCTATCTATCTATCTATCTATCTATCTATCTATCTATCTATCTATCTATCTATCTATCTATCTATCTATCTATCTATCTTAATTTAATAAGACTAAATGATTATTAATTCTCACATCTTTACTTTGAATGGCACCTGGCAGACTTGCACACACACACACAGACACACACATACAAAAATGTGTGTCTATCTATCTATCTATTTATCTATCTATCTATCTATCTATCTATCTATGTAACTATCTATCTATCTATCTATTTATCTATCTATCTATCTATCTATCTATCTATCTATGTAACTATCTATCTATCTATCTATCTATCTATCTATCTATCTATCTATCTATCTATCTATCTATCTATCTATCTATCTATCTATCTATCTATCTATCTATCTATCTATCAATGTATCTATCTATCTGTCTATCTATGTATCTATCTATCTATCTATCTATCTATCTATCTATCTATCTATCTATCTATCTATCTATCTATCTTAATTTAATAAGACTAAATGATTATTAATTCTCACATCTTTACTTTGAATGGCACCTGGCAGACTTGCACACACACACACAGACACACACATACAAAAATGTGTGTCTATCTATCTATCTATTTATCTATCTATCTATCTATCTATCTATCTATCTATCTATCTATCTATGTAACTATCTATCTATCTATTTATCTATCTATCTATCTATCTATCTATCTATCTATCTATCTATCTTTTCTATATGTCTATATTAATTTCATTAGACTAAATGATTATTAATTCTCAAATCTTTACTTTTAATGGCACCTGGCAGACCTTCACACACACACAGACACACATATACAAAAATGTGTGTCTTTCAAACTATCTATCTATCTATCTATCTATCTATCTATCTATCTATGTAACTATCTATGTATCATCTATGTATCTATGTATCTATCTATCTATATATCTATCGATCTATCATCTATGTATCTGTGTATTTATCTATGTATCTATGTATCTATCTATCTATCTATCTATCTATCTAACTATCTACCTATCATCCGTGTATCTATGTATCTATGTATATATATATATATCTATTTTAATTTTATGAGACTAAATGATTATTAATTCTCAAATCTTTACTCTGAAAGGCACCTGGCCAGACCATTAACACACACACAGACACACACAAACATAAATGTGTATCTATCTTATCTATCTATCTATCTATCTATCTATCTATCTATCTATCTATCTATCTATCTATCTATCTATCTATCTATCTATCTATCTATCTATCTATCTACCTATCATTTGTGTATCTATGTATCTATGTATCTATCTATGTATCTATCTATCTATCTATCTATCTATCTATCTATCTATCTATCTATCTATCTATCTATCTATCTATCTATCTATCTATCTATCTATCTATCTATCTATTTATCTATCTATCTATCATCTATGTATCATCTATGTATCTATCTATCATCTATGTATCTATCTATCTATCTATCTATCTATCTATCTATCTATCTATCTATCTATCTATCTATCTATCTTAATTTAATAAGACTAAATGATTATTAATTCTCAAATCTTTACTTTGAAAGGCACCGTGCAGACCTTCACACACACACATAAAGACACAAAAATAAATTTGCGTCTGTCTATCTATCTATCTATCTATCTATCTATCTATCTATCTATCTATCTATCTATCTATCTATCTATCTATCTATCTATCTATCTATCTATCTATCTATCTATCTATCTATCTATCTATCAATGTATCTATCTATCTGTCTATCTATGTATCTATCTATCTATCTATCTATCTATCTATCTATCTATCTATCTATCTATCTATCTATCTATCTATCTATCTATCTATCTATCTATCTTAATTTAATAAGACTAAATGATTATTAATTCTCACATCTTTACTTTGAATGGCACCTGGCAGACTTGCACACACACACACAGACACACACATACAAAAATGTGTGTCTATCTATCTATCTATTTATCTATCTATCTATCTATCTATCTATCTATGTAACTATCTATCTATCTATCTATTTATCTATCTATCTATCTATCTATCTATCTATCTATCTATGTAACTATCTATCTATCTATCTATCTATCTATCTATCTATCTATCTATCTATCTATCTATCTATCTATCTATCTATCTATCTATCTATCAATGTATCTATCTATCTGTCTATCTATGTATCTATCTATCTATCTATCTATCTATCTATCTATCTATCTATCTATCTATCTATCTATCTATCTATCTTAATTTAATAAGACTAAATGATTATTAATTCTCACATCTTTACTTTGAATGGCACCTGGCAGACTTGCACACACACACACAGACACACACATACAAAAATGTGTGTCTATCTATCTATCTATTTATCTATCTATCTATCTATCTATCTATCTATCTATCTATCTATGTAACTATCT
>NC_070595.1:3110000-3115000 GCF_027409825.1 Scomber japonicus | reverse complement strand
TTCAATGTGATGAATTCTGAACTGTCTGCATGTTTTAGTGTATATCGAAGGAGAATGAGTGATTCAGTGATTGGTTGCATGAACTTGCTGAGAACAGACGAATAAAGCAATAAAAAGATAGTTGTAATACATTCTCGTAGCAGAACCCATAGAAAGGTTGATTTCTGAACACAATTAGTTCAATGTGATGAATTCTGATATATCTGAGTGTTTTAGTGTATCTCCAAAATGAATAAGTGATTCAGTGATTAGTTGCATGAACTTGCTGAGAACAGACGAATAAAGCAATAAAAAGATAGTTGTAATACATTCTCGTAGCAGAACCCATAGAAATGTTGATTTCTGAACACAATTAGTTCAATGTGATGAATTCTGATATATCTGAGTGTTTTTACTGTATCTCCAAAGAGAATAAGTGATTCAGTGATTAGTTGCATGAACTTGCTGAGAACAGACGAATAAAGCCATAAAAAGTTAGTTGTAATCCATTCTCTTAGCAGAACCCATATAAAGGTTGATTTCTGAACACAATTAGTTCAATGTGATGAATTCTGAACTGTCTGCATGTTTTAGTGTATATCCAAGGAGAATGAGTGATTCAGTGATTGGTTGCATGAACTTGCTGAGAACAGACGAATAAAGCAATAAAAAGATAGTTGTAATACATTCTCGTAGCAGAACCCATAGAAAGGTTGATTTCTGAACACAATTAGTTCAATGTGATGAATTCTGATATATTTGAGTGTTTTAGTGTATCTCCAAAATGAATAAGTGATTCAGTGATTAGTTGCATGAACTTGCTGAGAATAGACGAATAAAGCAATAAAAAGATAGTTGTAATACATTCTCTTAGCAGAACCCATATAAAGGTTGATTTCTGAACACAATTAGTTCAATGTGATGAATTCTGAAATATCTGCATGTTTTAGTGTATCTCCAAAGAGAATAAATGATTCAGTGATTAGTTGCATGAACTTGCTGAGAACAGACGAATAAAGCCATAAAAAGTTAGTTGTAATCCATTCTCTTAGCAGAACCCATAGAATGGTTGATTTCTGAACACAATTAGTTCAATGTGATGAATTCTGAACTGTCTGCATGTTTTAGTGTATGTCCAAAGAGAATATAGTGATTGAGCGATAAATTGCATAAACGTGCTGAGAATAGACGAATAAAGACATAAACAGTTAGTTGTAATCCATTCTCTTAGCAGAACCCATAGAAAGGTTGATTTCTGAACACAATTAGTTCAATGTGATGAAATCTGATATATTTGAGTTTTTTAGTGTATCTCCAAAATGAATAAGTGATTCAGTGATTAGTTGCATGAACTTGCTGAGAACAGACGAATAAAGCAATAAAAAGATAGTTGTAATACATTCTCGTAGCAGAACCCATAGAAAGGTTGATTTCTGAACACAATTAGGTTCAATGTGATGAAATCTGATATATTTGAGTGTTTTAGTGTATCTCCAAAGAGAATGAGTGATTCAGTGATTGGTTGCATGAACTTGCTGAGAACAGACGAATAAAGCAATAAAAAGATAGTTGTAATACATTGTCGTAGCAGAACCCATAGAATGGTTGATTTCTGAACACAATTAGTTCAATGTGATGAATTCTGAACTGTCTGCATGTTTTAGTGTATGTCCCAAAGAGAATATAGTGATTGAGCGATAAATTGCATAAACGTGCTGAGAATAGACGAATAAAGACATAAACAGTTAGTTGTAATACATTCTCGTAGCAGAACCCATAGAAAGGTTGATTTCTGAACACAATTAGTTCAATGTGATGAAATCTGATATATTTGAGTGTTTTAGTGTATCTCCAAAGAGAATGAGTGATTCAGTGATTGGTTGCATGAACTTGCTGA
Organism: Scomber japonicus; assembly: GCF_027409825.1. Taxonomy (NCBI): domain Eukaryota; kingdom Metazoa; phylum Chordata; class Actinopteri; order Scombriformes; family Scombridae; genus Scomber; species Scomber japonicus. Next base: position 3,113,124 of record NC_070595.1, on the reverse strand, counting down.
GAACAGACGAATAAAGCAATAAAAAGATAGTTGTAATACATTGTCGTAGCAGAACCCATAGAATGGTTGATTTCTGAACACAATTAGTTCAATGTGATGAATTCTGAACTGTCTGCATGTATTAGTGTATATCCAACGAGAATGAGTGATTCAGTGATTGGTTGCATGAACTTGCTGAGAACAGACGAATAAAGCAATAAAAAGATAGTTGTAATACATTGTCGTAGCAGAACCCATAGAATGGTTGATTTCTGAACACAATTAGTTCAATGTGATGAATTCTGAAATATCTGCATGTTTTAGTGTATCTCCAAAGAGAATAAATGATTCAGTGATTAGTTGCATGAACTTGCTGAGAATAGACGAATAAAGCCATAAAAAGTTAGTTGTAATCCATTCTCTTAGCAGAACCCATAGAAAGGTTGATTTCTGAACACAAATAGTTCAATGTGATGAATTCTGATATATCTGAGTGTTTTTACTGTATCTCCAAAATGAATAAGTGATTCAGTGATTAGTTGCATGAACTTGCTGAGAACAGACGAATAAAGCAATAAAAAGATAGTTGTAATACATTCTCGTAGCAGAACCCATAGAAAGGTTGATTTCTGAACACAATTAGTTCAATGTGATGAATTCTGAACTGTCTGCATGTTTTAGTGTATGTCCAAAGAGAATATAGTGATTGAGCGATAAATTGCATAAACGTGCTGAGAATAGACGAATAAAGACATAAACAGTTAGTTGTAATCCATTCTCTTAGCAGAACCCATAGAAAGGTTGATTTCTGAACACAATTAGTTCAATGTGATGAAATCTGATATATTTGAGTTTTTTAGTGTATCTCCAAAATGAATAAGTGATTCAGTGATTAGTTGCATGAACTTGCTGAGAACAGACGAATAAAGCAATAAAAAGATAGTTGTAATACATTCTCGTAGCAGAACCCATAGAAAGGTTGATTTCTGAACACAATTAGTTCAATGTGATGAATTCTGATATATCTGAGTGTTTTAGTGTATTTTCAAAGAGAATATAGTGATTGAGTGATAAATTGCATGAACTTGCTGAGAATAGACGAATAAAGATATAAACAGTAATTTGTAATCCATTCTCTTAGCAGAACCCATAGAAAGGTTGATTTGTAAACACAATTAGTTCAATGTAATGAATTCTGAACTGTCTACATGTTTTATTGTATGTCCAAAGAGAATATCGTGATTTAGTGATTAGTTGCATGAACTTGCTGTGAAAAGACGAATAAAGCCATAAAAAGTTAGTTGTAATCCAATTTCGTAGCAGAACCCATAGAAAGGTTGATTTCTGAACACAATTAGTTCAATGTGATGAATTCTGATATATTTGAGTGTTTTAGTGTATCTCCAAAGAGAATAAGTGATTCAGTGATTAGTTGCATGAACTTGCTGAGAACAGACGAATAAAGCCCTAAACAGTTAGTTGTAATACAATATTTTAGCAGAACCTATAGAAAGGTTGATTTCTAAACACAACGACACACTGCAATACACACACACAAACAATATACACAACTAAACACGATTAGTTCAATGTGATGAATGAATGAACTAACTTTTTATGGCTTAAATCGTCGTTTCTCCGCAAGTTCATGCAACTAATCACTGAACCACTTACATTATCTTTGGACATACACTAAAACACTCAGATATTTCAGAATTCATCACATTGAACTAATTGTGTTTACAAATCAACCTTTATATTGGTTCTGCTAAGAAAATGGATTACAACTAACTTTTTATGGCTTTATTCGTCTATTCTCAGCAAGTTCATGCAATTTATCGCTCAATCACTATATTCTCTTTGGACATACACTAAAAAACTCAGATATTTCAGAATTCATCACATTGAACTAATTGTGTCTAGAAATCAACATTTCTATAGGTCTGCTAAGAGAATGGAATACAACTAACTTTTTATGGCTTTATTCGTCTGTTCTCAGAAAATTCATGCAACTAATCACTGAATCATTTATTCTCTTTGGAGATACACTAAAACACTCAGATATATCAGAATTCATCACATTGAACTAAATTGTGTTTAGAAATCAACCTTTCTATGGGTTCTGCTAAGAGAATGTAATACAACTAACTTTTTATGGCTTTATTCGTCTATTCTCAGCACGTTTATGCAATTTATCGCTCAATCACTATATTCTCTTTGGACATACACTAAAACACTCAGATATTTCAGAATTCATCACATTGAACTAATTGTGTTCAGAAATCAACCGTTCTGTGGGTTCTGCTAAGAGAATGGATTACAACTAACTGTTTATGTCTTTATTCGTCTATTCTCAGCACGTTTATGCAATTTATCGCTCAATCACTATATTCTCTTTGGACATACACTAAAACACTCAGATATATCAGAATTCATCACATTGAACTAATTGTGTTCAGAAATCAACCTTTCTATGGGTTCTGCTACGAGAATGTATTACAACTATCTTTTTATTGCTTTATTCGTCTGTTCTCAGCAAGTTCATGCAACTAATCACTGAATCACTTATTCATTTTGGAGATACACTTAAAACACTCAAATATATCAGAATTCATCACATTGAACTAATTGTGTTCAGAAATCAACCATTCTATGGGTTCTGCTACGAGAATGTATTACAACTATCTTTTTATTGCTTTATTCGTCTGTTCTCAGCAAGTTCATGCAACCAATCACTGAATCACTCATTCTCGTTGGATATACACTAAAAGATGCAGACAGTTCAGAATTCATCACATTGAACTAATTGTGTTCAGAAATCAACCTTTATATGGGTTCTGCTAAGAGAATGGATTACAACTAACTTTTTATGGCTTTATTCGTCTGTTCTCAGCAAGTTCATGCAACTAATCACTGAATCACTTATTCTCTTTGGAGATACAGTAAAAACACTCAGATATATCAGAATTCATCACATTGAACTAATTGTGTTCAGAAATCAACCTTTCTATGGGTTCTGCTACGAGAATGTATTACAACTATCTTTTTATTGCTTTATTCGTCTGTTCTCAGCAAGTTCATGCAACTAATCACTGAATCACTTATTCATTTTGGAGATACACTAAAACACTCAAATATATCAGAA
>NC_070595.1:3055000-3067500 GCF_027409825.1 Scomber japonicus | reverse complement strand
TCCATTGAAAATGAATGGGAATTTTTTTTAAAAAACACAAAATTTCACCTTTTTTAAGAGTCACCTAGCTCTCTCATACGTGCACGTAGAAACATGATTTAAACTTTTAAACGGAGGAAAACTTGTCCTCTCTGGAAAAATACAAACTATTTTTACATAACATGTAAACTTTTCAAACTATGAGCAGTCAAACGAGGAGTGGAAATCACTTTTTCTTCAAAGTTAGAGTGGAAGCGGCAGTTATTGACAGTCTTACTGCTCAAATGCAGGCCAGGCAGGTGTGTGTGTGTGTGTGTGTGTGTGTGTCTTTGTGTGTGAGTGTTTATACACACTGTGTAGTGTGCTAACATTATATGTGAAGCATAAAGTGCTGTAGTGTGGTGCTTAGAGTTAGTGCATGTTGCTACTGCCTTGTGCTCTGTGTGCTACTCTCTGCTTACATCTACTGTTACACTTGATACTGACCAGTAAGATGTACTTAATACTGCCACAGTAAAAGTTACTTAGTGTTATATGATCAGGGTGACTTTTGAACACTGGAAATAAATTGTGTACTCGTCCCGGCAGTAGCCCCGTGGCACTCAAAATTTCCCTGGAATTTTCTAGTGTTTACTTTACAATTATCTTTTGCCACATTTCGGCGCGTAACTCCTCCCGCAGCTTTGAGAAAACCCCGACAATATATACATCAAAACGTGCGGCTCAATCGGGAAAGAGGTGCTATGACTTTTGGTGTTGAAATTCCTATTTTTCCCAAAGTTATTCCTAAAACAAAATAGGCATGATTCTCCATTGGAAATGAATGGGAATTTCTTTTTGAACACAAAATTTCATCTTTTTTCAGAGTCACCGAGCTCTCTCATACTTGCAAATAGAAATGTGATTCAGACTTTAAAACAGAGGAAAACTTGTGCTCTCTTCACAACACTAAACTGTTTTAACATAACCTGTAAACTTTTCAAACTATGAGCAGTCAAACGAGGAGTGGAAATCACTTTTTCTTCAAAGTTAGAGTGGAAGCATGAGTTATTGACACTCTTACTGCTCAAATGTAGACCAGGCAGGTGTGTGTGTGTGTGTGTGTGTGTGTGTGTCTTTGTGTGTGAGTGTTTGTACACACTATGTTGTGTGCTAATACAGGGTATGTGTGAAGCGTCAAGTGCTGTACTGTCGTGCATAGAGTTAGTGCATGTTCCTACTCTCTGCTGTACTTGTCCCGGCAGTAGCCCCGTGGCACTCAAAATTTCCCTGGAATTTTCTAGTGTTTACTTTACAATTATCTTTTGCCACATTTCGGCGCGTAACTCGTCCCGCAGCTTTGAGAAAACCCCAACAATATATACATCAAAACGTGCGGCTCGATCGGGGAAGGGGTGCTATGACTTTTGGTGTTGAAATTCCAATTTTTCCCAAAGTTATTCCCAAAACAAAACAGGCATGATTCTCCATTGAAAATGAATGGGAATTTCTTTTTGAACACAAAATTTCATCTTTTTTCAGAATCACCTAGCTCTCTTATACTTGCACATAGAAATGTGATTCAAACTTTAGAACGAAGGAAAACTTGTGCTCTCTTCACAACACTAAACTGTTTTAACATAACATGTAAACTTTTCAAACTATGAGCAGTCAAACGAGGAGTGGAAATCACTTTTTCTTCAAAGTTAGAGTGGAAGCATGAGTTATTGACACTCTTACTGCTCAAATGTAGACCAGGCAGGTGTGTGTGTGTGTGTGTGTGTGTGTGTGTCTTTGTGTGTGAGTGTTTGTACACACTATGTTGTGTGCTAATACAGGGTATGTGTGAAGCGTCAAGTGCTGTAGTGTGTGTGTGTGTGTGTGTGTGTGCTGTAGTGTCGTGCATAGAGTTAGTGCATGTTGCTACTGCCTTGTGCTCTGTGTGCTACTCTCTGCTGTACTCGTCCCGGCAGTAGCCCCGTGGCACTCAAAATTTCCCTGGAATTTTCTAGTTAGTGCCACGGGGTTCTAGCTCCGAGGCATTCCACTCCAGAAGCTGGAGAGGAATGCCTCGGGCAAAGCCCGAGGCAACTATTAATCTTCTCCATACTTATTATTAGTGCCACGGGGTTCTAGCCCCGAGGCAACTATTAATCTTCTCCATACTTATTCTTTTTATTCTTCCGCCGTTTTTCGGCGCGTAACTCCTCCCACAGTTTTGAGAAAACCCCGACAATATATACATCAAAACGTGCGGCTCGATCGGGGGATGGGTGCTATGACTTTTGGTGTTGAAATTCCAAAGTTTCCCAAAGTTATTCCCAAAAAACCGGGAATATTTCTCCATTGAAAATGAATGGGAATTTTTTTTTAAAAACACAAAATTTCACCTTTTTTCAGAGTCACCTAGCTCTCTCATACGTGCACGTAGAAACATGATTTAAACTTTAAAACGAAGGAAAATTTGTCCTCTCTGGAAAAATACCAAATTATTTTACATAACATGTAAACTTTTAAAACTATGAGCAGTCAAACGAGGAGTGGAAATCACTTTTTCGTCAAAGTTAGAGTGGAAGCGGCAGTTAGCTAGAGTGTGAGAAGCAGTAATTCATAACCTTCATTTTTATTTTTAACTCGAGCTCACGGCCAAACCGTAAAAAGGAAACAAATAATTTTTGGTCAAAATATAGACATAGGTGTTGGGATTCATAAAATGTGAAGTTGACAGGCGGGGTCTGCACAAAATTTAAACGGGGGGGCCGAGACCGGAAGCAATCCCTGTCTCGCTCCCCATTAAACCTAATGTAATCGTCTTCTTATTTCAAAAGAATCTCACTCTGTGTTCGCACTGAGCTTACTCGCTCATTTTAAGGAATATGTGAATAAAATAAACACTGTCAGAATCTGCCGGCTTCTGTGTCTCTCACGGTGTTTTCGGTTTTTGGACAGGAGTTACGGTTTTCTCACAGTTTGCAATTGTTCGGGACCTTGTCAGAAGCCAAATCCTTTAGAATTTTGAGACATTTTTCAAGGCAGATCCTGAAATCGTCGTAGCAACCGCAGGGCCTGAGCTGACCTTGGCAACCTGTTGCTGGGCAGAATCTGACCTACTTTTTTGTGATTGGCTAAACTGATCTACCTTTTTGTGATTGGCTAATTCTACCTGTCTGTCTGTTTTGCCAGTTAACTGGGGTAGCAGCCGAGCTAGTATTGATACTCTCTCTCTATATATACATATGAATTATACTGACAGTCTTACTGCTCAAATGCAGGCTGGTGTGTGTGTGTGTGTGTGTGTGTGTGTGTGTATGTGTGTGTGTGTGTGTGTGTGTGTGTGTACACACTGTGTTGTAGTGATTAGAGTTAGTGCATGTTGCTACTGCCTTGTGCTCTGTGTGCTACTCTCTGCTTACATCTACTGTTACACTTGATACTGACCAGTAAGATGTACTTAATACTGCCACAGTAAAAGTTACTTAGTGTTATATGATCAGGGTGACTTTTGAACACTGGAAATAAATCGTGTACTCGTCCCGGCAGTAGCCCCGGGGCACTCAAAATTTCCCTGGAATTTTCTAGTGTTTACTTTACAATTCTCTTTTGCCATATTTCGGCGCGTAACTTGTCCCGCAGCTTTGAGAAAACCCCAACAATATATACATCAAAACGTGCGGCTCGATCGGGAAAGAGGTGCTATGACTTTTGGTGTTGAAATTCCAAAGTTTCCCAAAGTTATTCCCAAAACAATATAGGCATAATCCTCCATTGGAAATCAATGGGAATTTCTTTTTGAACACAAAATTTCATCTTTCTTCAGAATCACCTAGCTCTATTATACTTGCACATAGAAATGTGATTCAAACTTTAAAACGAAGGACAACTTGTCCTCTCTTCACAACACTAAACTGTTTTTACATAACATGTAACCTTTTAAAAGTATGAGCAGTCAAACGAGGAGTGGAAGTCACTTTTTCTTCAAAGTTAGAGTGGAAGCATCAGTTATTGACACTCTTACTGCTCAAATGCAGGTCAGGCAGGTATGTGTGTGTGTGTGTGTGTGTGTGTGTGTGTGTGTGTCTTTGTTTGTGAGTGTTTGTACACACTATGTTGTGTGCTAATACAGGGTATGTGTGAAGCGTCAAGTGCTGTAGTGTTGTGCATAGAGTTAGTGCATGATGCTACTGCCTTGTGCTCTGTGTGCTACTCTCTGCTTACATCTACTGTTACACTTGATACTGACCAGTAAGATGTACTTAATACTGCCACAGTAAAAGTAACTTAGTGTTATATGATCAGGGTGACTTTTGAACACTGGAAATAAATCCTGTACTCGTCCCGGCAGTGACCCCGTGGCTCTCAAAATTTCCCTGGAATTTTCTAGTTAGTGCCACGGGGTTCAAGCCCCGAGGCAACTATTAATCTTCTCCATACTTAATATTATTTTTTTTCTTTTTATTCTTCCGCCGTTTTTCGGCGCGTAACTCCTCCCACAGTTTTGAGAAAACCCCGACAATATATACATCAAAACGTGCGGCTCGATCGGGGGAGGGGTGCTATGACTTTTGGTGTTGAAATTCCAAAGTTTCCCAAAGTTATTCCCAAAAAACCGGGAATATTTCTCCATTGGAAATGAATGGGAATTTTTTTTTAAAACCACAAAAATTCACCTTTTTTCAGAGTCACCTAGCTCTCTCATACGTGCACGTAGAAACATGATTTAAACTTTTAAACGGAGGAAAACTTGTTCTCTCTGGAAAAATACAAACTATTTTAACATAACATGTAAACTTTTCAAACTATGAGCAGTCAAATGAGGAGTGGAAATCACTTTTTCGTCAAAGTTAGAGTGGAAGCGGCAGTTAGCTAGAGTGTGAGAAGCAGTAAACCATAACCTTAATTTTTATTTTTAACTTGAGCTCACGGCCAAACCGTAAACAGCAGACAAATAATTTTTGGTCAAAATATAGACATAGGTGTTGGGATTCATAAAATGTGAAGTTGACAGGCGGGGTCTGCACAAAATTTAAACGGGGGGGCCGAGACCGGCGGCAATCCCTGTCTCGCTCCCCATTAAACCTAATGTAATCGTCTTCTCTTTTCAAATGAATCTCACTCTGTGTTCGCACTGAGCTTACTCGCTCATTTTAAGGAATATCTGAATAAAATAAACACTGTCAGAATCTGCCGGCTTCTGTGTCTCTCACGGTGTTTTCGGTTTTTGGACAGGAGTTACGGTTTTCTCACAGTTTGCAATTGTTCGGAACCTTGTCAGAAGCCAAACTTTTTAGAATTCTGAGACTTTTTTCAAGGCAGAGCCTGAAATCGCCGTAGCAACCGCAGGGCCTTAGCTGACCTTAGCAACCTGTTGCTGGGCAGAATCTGACCTACTTTTTTGTGATTGGCTAAACTGATCTACCTTTTTGTGATTGGCCAATTCTTCCTGTCTGTCTGTTTTGCCAGTTAACTGAGGTAGCAGCCGAGCTAGTATTGATACTCTCTCTCTATATATACATATGAATTATACTGACAGTCTTACTGCTCAAATGCAGGCTGGTGTGTGTGTGTGTGTGTGTGTGTGTGTGTGTGTGTGTATGTGTACACACTGTGTTGTAGTGCTTAGAGTTAGTGCATGTTGCTACTGCCTTGTGCTCTGTGTGCTACTCTCTGCTTACATCTACTGTTACACTTGATACTGACTAGTAAGATGTACTTAATACTGCCACAGTAAAAGTTACTTAGTGTTATATGATTACTTTACAATTCTCTTTTGCCAAATTTCGGCGCGTAACTCCTCCCACAGCTTTGAGAAAACCCCGACAATATATACATCAAAACGTGCGGCTCGATCGGGGGAGGGGTGCTATGACTTTTGGTGTTGAAATTCCTATTTTTCCCAAAGTTATTCCCAAAACAAAATAGGCATAATTCTCCATTGGAAATGAATGGGAATTTCTTTTTAATCACAAAATTTCATCTTTTTTCAGAGTCACCTAGCTCTCTTATACTTGCACATAGAAATGTGATTCAAACTTTAAAACGAAGGAAAACTTGTGCTCTCTTCACAACACTAAACTGTTTTAACATAACATTTAAACTTTTCAAACTATGAGCAGTCAAACGAGGAGTGGAAATCACTTTTTCTTCAAAGTTAGAGTGGAAGCGGCAGTTGTTGACAGTCTTACTGCTCAAATGCAGGCCAGGCAGGTGTGTGTTTGTGTGTGTGTGTGCGTGTGTGTGTGTGTGCTGTAGTGTTGTGCATAGAGTTAGTGCATGTTCATACTGCCTTGTGCTCTGTGTGCTACTCTCTGCTGTACTCGTCCCGGCAGTAGCCCCGTGGCACTCAAAATTTCCCTGGAATTTTCTAGTGTTTACTTTACAATTCTCTTTTGCCATATTTCGGCGCGTAACTCCTCCCACAGCTTTGAGAAAACCCTGACAATATATACATCAAAACGTGCGGCTCGATCGGGGGAGGGGTGCTATGACTTTTGGTGTTGAAATTCCTATTTTTTCCAAAGTTATTCCCAAAACAACACAGGCATAATCCTCCATTGGAAATGAATGGGATTTTTTTTTTAAACACAAAATTTCATCTTTTTTCAGAAGCACCTAGCTCTCTCATACTTGCACATAGAAATGTGATTCAAACTTTAAAACAAAGGAAAACTTGTGCTCTCTTCACAACACTAAACTGTTTTAACATAACATGTAAACTTTTAAAAGTATGATCAGTCAAACGAGGAGTGGAAGTCAATTTTTCTTGAAAGTTAGAGTGGAATCATCAGTTATTGACACTCTTACTGCTCAAATGCAGGCCAGGCAGGTGTGTGTGTGTGTGTGTGTGTGTGTGAGTGTGTGTGTGTGTGTGTGTGTGTGTGTGTGTGTGTGTGTGTGTCTTTGTACACACTATGTTGTGTGCTAATACAGGGTATGTGTGAAGCGTCAAGTGCTGTAGTGTCGTGCATAGAGTTAGTGCATGTTCCTACTCTCTGCTGTACTCGTCCCGGCAGTAGCCCCGTGGCACTCAAAATTTCCCTGGAATTTTCTAGTGTTTACTTTACAATTCTCTTTTGCCATATTTCGGCGCGTAACTCCTCCCACAGTTTTGAGAAAACCCCGACAATATATACATCAAAACGTGCGGCTCGATCGGGGGAGGGGTGCTATGACTTTTGGTGTTGAAATTCCAATTTTCCCCAAAGTTATTCCCAAAACAAAACAGGCATAATTCTCTATTGGAAATGAATGGGAATTTCTTTTTGAACACAAAATTTCATCTTTTTTCAGAGTCACCTAGCTCTCTCATACTTGCACATAGAAATGTTATTCAAACTTTAAAACGAAGGAAAGCTTGTCCTCTCTTCACAACACTAAACTGTTTTAACATAACATGTAAACTTTTGACACTATGAGCAGTCAAACGAGGAGTGGAAATCACTTTTTCTTCAAAGTTAGAGTGGAAGCGTCAGTTATTGACAGTCTTACTGCTCAAATGCAGGCCAGGCAGGTGTGTGTGTGTGTGTGTGTGTGTGTGTGTGTGTGTGTGTGTGTGTGTGTGCTGTAGTGTCGTGCATAGAGTTAGTGCATGTTGCTACTGCCTTGTGCTCTGTGTGCTACTCTCTGCTGTACTCGTCCCGGCAGTAGCCCCGTGGCACTCAAAATTTCCCTGGAATTTTCTAGTATTATTTCTTTTATTCTTCCGCCGTTTTTCGGCGCGTAACTCCTCCCGCAGCTTTGAGAAAACCCCGACAATATATACATCAAAACGTGCGGCTCGATCGGGGGAGGGGTGCTATGACTTTTGGTGTTGAAATTCCAAAGTTTCCCAAAATTATTCCCAAAAAACCGGGAATATTTCTCCATTGAAAATGAATGGGAATTTTTTTTTAAAAACACAAAATTTCACCTTTTTTCAGAGTCACCTAGCTCTCTCATACGTGCACGTAGAAACATGATTTAAACTTTTAAACGGAGGAAAACTTGTTCTCTCTGGAAAAATACAAACTATTTTAACATAACATGTAAACTTTTCAAACTATGAGCAGTCAAACGAGGAGTGGAAATCACATTTTCTTCAAAGTTAGAGTGGAAGCGGCAGTTAGCTAGAGTGTGAGAAGCAGTAAACCATAACCTTAATTTTTATTTTTAACTCGAGCTCACGGCCAAACCGTAAAAAGGAGACAAATAATTTTTTGTCAAAATGTAGACATAGGTGTTGGGATTCATAAAATGTGACTTTGACAGGCGGGGTCTGCACAAAATTTAAACGGGGGGGCCGAGACCGGCGGCAATACCTGTCTCGCTCCCCATTAAACCTAATGTAATCGTCTTCTTATTTCAAAAGAATCTCACTCTGTGTTCGCACTGAGCTTACTCGCTCATTTTAAGGAATATGTGAATAAAATAAACACTGTCAGAATCTTCCGGCTTCTGTGTCTCTCACGGTGTTTTCGGTTTTTGGACAGGAGTTACGGTTTTCTCACAGTTTGCAATTGTTCGGGACCTTGTCAGAAGCCAAATCCTTTAGAATTTTGAGACATTTTTCAAGGCAGATCCTGAAATCGCCGTAGCAACCGCAGGGCCTTAGCTGACCTTGGCAACCTGTTGCTGGGCAGAATCTGACCTACTTTTTTGTGATTGGCTAAACTGATCTACCTTTTTGTGATTGGCTAATTCTACCTGTCTGTCTGTTTTGCCAGTTAACTGGGGTAGCAGCCGAGCTAGTATTGATACTCTCTATATATACATATGAATTATACTGACAGTCTTACTGCTCAAATGCAGGCTGGTGTGTGTGTGTGTGTGTGTGTGTGTGTGTGTGTGTGTGTGTATGTGTACACACTGTGTTGTAGTGCTTAGAGTTAGTGCATGTTGCTACTGCCTTGTGCTCTGTGTGCTACTCTCTGCTTACATCTACTGTTACACTTGATACTGACTAGTAAGATGTACTTAATACTGCCACAGTAAAAGTTACTTAGTGTTATATGATCAGGGTGAATTTTGAAGACTGGAAATAAATCGTGTACTCGTCCCGGCAGTAGCCCCGTGGCACTCAAAATTTCCCTGGAATTTTCTAGTGTTTACTTTACAATTCTCTTTTGCCATATTTCGGCGCGTAACTCGTCCCGCAGCTTTGAGAAAACCCCAACAATATATACATCAAAACGTGCGGCTCGATCGGGGGAGGGGTGCTATGACTTTTGGTGTTGAAATTCCTATTTTTCCCAATGTTATTCCCAAAACAAAACAGGCATGATTCTTCATTGGAAATGAATGGGAATTTCTTTTTGAACACAAAATTTCATCTGTTTTCAGAATCACATAGCTCTCTCATACTTACAAATAGAAATGTGATTCAAACTTTAAAACAAAGGAAAACCTGTGCTCTCTTCACAACACTAAACTGTTTTTCCATAACATGTAAACTTTTCAATCTATGAGCAGTCAAACGAGGAGTGGAAATCACTTTTTCTTCAAAGTTAGAGTGGAAGTGTCAGTTATTGACACTCTTACTGCTCAAATGCAGGCCAGGCAGGTATGGTGTGTGTGTGTGTGTGTGTGTGTGTGTGTGTGTGTCTTTGTGTGTAAGTGTTTGTACACACTGTGTAGTGTGCTAACATTATGTGTGAAGTGTAAAGTGCTGTATTGTAGTGCTCAGAGTTAGTGCATGTTGCTACTGCCTAGTGCTCTCTGTGCTACTCTCTGCTTACATCTACTGTTACACTTGATACTGACCAGTAAGATGTACTTAATACTGCCACAGTAAAAGTTACTTAGTGTTATATGATCAGGGTGACTTTTGAACACTGGAAATAAATCATGTACTCGTCCCGGCAGTAGCCCTGTGGCACTCAAAATTTCCCTGGAATTTTCTAGTTAGTGCCACGGGGTTCTAGCTCTGAGGCCTTCCACTCCAGAAGCTGGAGAGGAAGGCCTCGGGGCAAAGCCCCGAGGCAACTATTAATCTTCTCCATACTTATTCTTACATCTTCTTCCGCCGTTTTTCGGCGCGTAACTCCTCCCGCAGCTTTGAGAAAACCCCGACAATATATACATCAAAACGTGCGGCTCGATCGGGGGATGGGTGCTATGACTTTTGGTGTTGAAATTCCAAAGTTTCCCAAAGTTATTCCCAAAAAAACGGGAGATTTCTCCATTGGAAATGAATGGGAATTTTTTGAAAAACCCCAAAAATTTCACCTTTTTTCACCTTTTTTCAGAGTCACGTAGCTCGCTCATACGTGCACGTAGAAACGTGATTAAAACTTTAAAACGGAGGAAAACTTGTCCTCTCTGGAAAAATACCGAACTGTTTTTACATAAAATGTAAAATTTTCAAACTATGAGCAGTCAAACGAGGAGTGGAAATCACTTTTTCGTCAAAGTTAGAGTGGAAGCGGCAGTTAGCTAGAGTGTGAGAAGCAGTAATGCATAACCTTCATTTTTATTTTTAACTCGAGCTCACGGCCAAACCGTAAAAAGAAGACAAATAATTTTTTGTCAAAATATAGACATAGGTGTTGGGATTCATAAAATGTGACTTTGACAGGCGGGGTCTGCACACAATTCAAACGGGGGGTCCGAGACCGGCGGCAATATCTGTCTCGCTGCCCATTAAACCTAATGTAATCGTCATCTTTTTTCAAAAGAATCTCACTCTGTGTTCACACTGAGCTTACTCGCTCATTTTAAGGAATATCTGAATAAAATAAACACTGTCAGAATCTGCCGGCTTCTGTGTCTCTCACGGTGTTTTCGGTTTTTGGACAGGAGTTACGGTTTTCTCACAGTTTACAATTGTTCGGAACCTTGTCAGAAGCCAAATTCTTAGAATTTTGAGACATTTTTCAAGGCAGATCCTGAAATCGCCGTAGCAACCGCAGGGCCTTAGCTGACAATGGCAACCTGTTGCTGGGCAGAAACTGACCTACTTTTTTGTGATTGGCTGAACTGACCTACCTTTTTGTGATTGGCTAATTCTACCTGTCTGTCTGTTTTACCAGTTAACTGAGGTAGCGGCCGAGCTAGTATTGATACTCTCTCTATATATACATATGAATTATACTGACAGTCTTACTGCTCAAATGCAGGCTGGTGTGTGTGTGTGTGTGCGTGCCTGCGTGTGTGTGTGTGAGTACATACTGTGTTGTAGTGCTTAGTTAGTGCATGTTGCTACTGCCTTGTGCTCTGTGTGCTACTCTCTGCTTACATCTACTGTTACACTTGATACTGACCAGTAAGATGTACTTAATACTGCCACAGTAAAAGTTACTTAGTGTTATATGATCAGGGTGACTTTTGAACACTGGAAATAAATTGTGTACTCGTCCCGGCAGTAGCCCCGTGGCACTCAAAATTTCCCTGGAATTTTCTAGTGTTTACTTTACAATTCTCTTTTGCCATATTTCGGCGCGTAACTCGTCCCGCAGCTTTGAGAAAACCCCAACAATATATACATCAAAACGTTCGGCTCGATCGGGGGAGGGGTGCTATGACTTTTGGTGTTGAAATTCCAAAGTTTCCCAAAGTTATTCCCAAAAAAACGGGAATATTTCTCCATTGGAAATGAATGGGAATTTTTTTTTAAAACCACAAAAATTCACCTTTTTTCAGAGTCACCTAGCTCTCTCATACGTGCACGTAGAAACATGATTTAAACTTTTAAACGGAGGAAAACTTGTTCTCTCTGGAAAAATACAAACTATTTTAACATAACATGTAAACTTTTCAAACTATGAGCAGTCAAATGAGGAGTGGAAATCACTTTTTCGTCAAAGTTAGAGTGGAAGCGGCAGTTAGCTAGAGTGTGAGAAGCAGTAAACCATAACCTTAATTTTTATTTTTAACTTGAGCTCACGGCCAAACCGTAAACAGCAGACAAATAATTTTTGGTCAAAATATAGACATAGGTGTTGGGATTCATAAAATGTGAAGTTGACAGGCGGGGTCTGCACAAAATTTAAACGGGGGGGCCGAGACCGGCGGCAATCCCTGTCTCGCTCCCCATTAAACCTAATGTAATCGTCTTCTCTTTTCAAATGAATCTCACTCTGTGTTCACACTGAGCTTACTCGCTCATTTTAAGGAATATCTGAATAAAATAAACACTGTCAGAATCTGCCGGCTTCTGTGTCTCTCACGGTGTTTTCGGTTTTTGGACAGGAGTTACGGTTTTCTCACAGTTTGCAATTGTTCGGAACCTTGTCAGAAGCCAAATCCTTTAGAATGTTGAGACATTTTTCAAGGCAGATCCTGAAATCGCCGTAGCAACCGCAGGGCCTTAGCTGACCTTGGCAACCTGTTGCTGGGCAGAATCTGACCTACTTTTTTGTGATTGGCTAAACTGATCTACCTTTTTGTGATTGGCTAATTCTACCTGTCTGTCTGTTTGGCCAGTTAACTGAGCTAGTATTGATAGTCTCTCACTATATATATACATATGAATTATATTGACACTCTTACTGCTCAAATGCTGGCTTGTGTGTGTGTGTGTGTGTGTGTGTGTGTGTGTGTGTGTGTGAGAGTGTGTGTGTGAGTACATA